>NC_056524.1:70244825-70331602 GCF_019175285.1 Sceloporus undulatus
TGGCCGAAAGATGACATGCTCTGGTAACCTCTCGTTTGGATTTCTGCAAGGTGCTCTACATGGGGCAACCCTTGTACCATACCCAGAAGCTGCAATTGGTGAAGAATATGGCGGCAAGATTGGTCACTGGTACTTCCAGGACCAGTCATATAACACCGGTCCTTAAAGACCTCCATTGGCTGCCTATTCGCTTCTGGGCGCAATCCAAGGTGTTGGTTATTACCTATAAAGCCCTAAATGGCTTGGGCCCACGGTACTTGGAGGACCGCCTCTCTCCATACAATCCACCTCGCACACTCAGATCAGCCGGGAAGCAATTGTTAAGGGTTCCAGAAGCGAGATACACTACCACCATCCAGAGGGCCTTTTCTACTTTGGCCCCCAAGCTCTGGAACTCGCTCCCCGGCAAGCTCCGCTCGGCCGCCTCGCTGGCCCAATTTAAGAAGGGGTTGAAGACATACTTGTTCCAGCAGGCATACCCCTGACCCCTGAAGCACTCCCCCCCCCAACAGCATTGGAAGCTGGCTTGAGATTTTTTATTTTGGGGGGTGAAAATGTAACTGTGTTTTATCCTGTTTCTATTGTTGGTTTTTATTGTATTGTGGATGTTTTTAACCATGTTGTTAAACCGCCTTGATCTTTGGAAAGGTGGTATATAAATAAAATATTATTATTATTATTATTAGTAGTAGTAGTAGTAGTAGTAGTTGTGTAGGTTTTCCTTGTGATTTAGATGACTGATTATGTATAGTCCAGAACAGTGTAAGAAACTTACATAAGTACAATGCAGTTTCTCTGCTCAATGTGTGTGTCGTCCAACATTCAGAGCCAAGCCATGCTGGAAAGAGGGCTATGAAAAAGGAGATAGAAGTAGACAGCAACTTCCCTTTCTGCTCTCAAAGAATATTAATCAAATGAGGAGATGAATGACTATATAAAACCCAGTAGAGAAAGGAAATTTATGGAGAAGCCATTTTCAAATATGCTGTGGAAAAAGTTGCTCAGCAAATTTTATACGTTCCAAACTTCAGTCTCCTGTGGTGTGTCCCGAAGCACTGAGATGTATGATTATCCTAATCAAGGGTTTAATGAACAATCCCTAACACATGATGCACTTTCATTTTGCATGAATTTTATTTTTTTCAATAGTATTCCTAGCAGCAAACAATGGGGGTGGGTATGTGGAATACAACAGAGAATGGGGGGAAATGATCCAAGGATAAAATGGTGATTTCCTGCTGACCTCAGTGCAAAAAGAATTGCACTTACCATTTTCTCCACGTTAAACCTCCTGATGCCAAAGGCCAGGATCCAGCAGATTGGACAGTAGAATCAGGAAAGGGCAATTTGTTGTTCCTTACAGGTCCCCTCCCCCTCAAAACCTGTACTCAAGGCCTGTGAAAACACTGTGGAGCACTGTGTGAAAGCTACAGCAGGGCAGGTAAAAGAAAAGAGTCCTGCTATAGTGCTAGTCTTTCCTGAGTTTGATGTTGACTTTAAAACATTTTGTGAATGAAATGCTCTTTTACACTTGTAAATTATGGAAGAACTATGCAATCCTATGCCTACTGCTCTGGGGGAAAGTCCCACTCAGTTCAGGATCGAGATGGTGCCTAAGAGGATTGAGTTCCAACCCAGGTCATTAACCTTCTGGAGAACTTCTTACACAACAGGTTGTACAAACGCTTGAGCGACTGCTCTGTGTGGGTGCTTGTGCAAAGGTGCAATCCAGCAGAAGTGCCTCAGGAGATGTCTATTTTACTAGCATTCAACTTGAATAAGGCCCATGATACTAGTTATTTCCATGTTATTCCTAGTAAAAAATCAACCAGAATTGTGCATGGAAGGCACGTGTGTTTTTACATAACAGTATCCATTCTCATTTCCTATCTATAACAGGGCCCAGTTTTCTGATCTACTTACGTTTTACGTGTAAGCGGCCTATCACTTCAGCAGTACCATAATTGTTCCACACTTCACATACATAGTTGCCTGAGTCTGATGGGCGTGTGTTCTCTATCAGTAGACCAGTCACTGTTTGCCGGAATCTGCTGTCAAGCTCCCAGGGAACATTGTTCTTCAGCCAGCGGTATTTTGGTGCTGGGTGTCCAGATGCTTTGCAAGGCAGCTCCACTCGCTGTCCTGCCATGGCTTTACGGTGTTCAAAACCATCCAGAATAGATGGAGCCGAGTTTGCTGGGTCTGGAAATGAATATAGGATGAACATTTAATTAACTAATCAATTAAAGAAACAATTGCACAAACATAATTATAACATTAACATTGGAACAGGGAAAAAAATAAATATTCTTCTATTTTGTCATCACATGCAGGCACAAATAATTATGATAGTTTTCTCATGGCTGTGGAGGAAAAAACAAATATTCTTCTGCCTCCACATTTTCATACAACCTGTAATGTAGTGAAGGGATTATTCTGCATAGAGATATGTGTGGGGTTTTGTGTGAAAGAAATGTTTTTCTTCACGTGAAACTGTTTTCTGTGCAAAACTCCCTACAATGTTTTGTGTAGGAAACAGGTTTTGTGCAATAAATCCACACACCCCTTCTATACAAAATAATCCCTCTGCAACACTCTGGGACCTTCAAATGTAGGGAGAATATTGTACAAGATTCTTGGTGGTTTATTATTCTTTCTGATGGGGTTTCCCAGCTGTCAGAAAACTTGTCTTTTGACCTGGGGAATAGCAACAGTGAATATTCTTTCTGTCCCTGTTCTACTACATCTAGTGGCTGTGCAACAGGAAAAAATTGGTCTCAGATTCAGAGTATATTCACATTGTACAATTATAATACTTTGATAGCAGTTTAATTGCCATGGCTCTGTCATATGGAATCCTAGGATATGTAGTTTTGGAATTCTATGCCAGATAGCTGTAGTACTGTAACGGTACAAATGCTAAGTCCTTCATCAAATGAGAAATCCCATGATTGCATAGGCTTGAACCATGGTGTGTATAGTGGTACACTATACATGGTGTATAGTGCTGCTTCCTTGTCTTACATTATTGTACCTGTGAGAATATGTTACATGACATACTGGGGGATGGATGTGGTGTAACAAATTAGGAAAAAAAGTGTGAGGCAAAAGTATATCAATACATAGTACAGTGGGGCCTCCGCATACGCGGCCTTTTTATAAGCGGCTTTGAGCATACGCGCTCAGGCCGCTGGGCACGTGCGGGGCGGAAGGGGTGGCGCGTCCCATTCAGTTGAATGGGCGCGCGCGCCCGTTGCGCCCCGTGCACCTCCGCACCGCCGTGCACGAGCCCCATTGTTTACAATGGGGCTCGAGCATAGGCAGAAATCGCCATACGCAGCGGGATCCGGAACGGATCCCCCGCGTATGGCGAGGTTCCACTGTAATAGCTCTGCTGCAAGTTATAGAAAAATAAATGAAGGTAGCCAGAAAGCCAATAGATTTAGCACAGAGATGAAATGAATACCAAACAAGGTTTCTATCATATTATCATCCTGGCTCATTTACTGCTTCTTGTGGATTATGGTATCATCAGCTGGTGCTTCCCTGGGATTATTATTTTTTTCACTACTACTACTTCCATATTTTTTGTCACCATAGGGCATCCACTAAAGGAAAAGGAAGGAACAGCAAAATGGGTGATTTATAACTGCTAGAAGAAGGTACCCTCCATATGGAAACAGCTCTCACTAAGATCTCAAATGTCCTTTTACGGGCCAAGGCTAATGGCCTTTACTCTGTTCTCATCCTTCTTGATTTGTCTGCAGCCTTTGACACCGTTGATTACAGCCTTCTAGTTAATATACTCTCTGACCTTGGTTCTCAGACGCTGTTCTCGACTGGTTTAGATCTTATTTGTCAGACAGATCTTTTGCAGTGGTTGCAGGTGGACAGACTTCGTCCTCTGTTCCCTTATCTGTTGGAGTTCCCCAGGGCTCTGTTCTGGGTCCCCTTCTGTTTTCTCTCTACACTCTGTCCTTAGGTAAACTCATTAGCTCTTTTGGTTTTTCCTACCATCTGTACGCCAATGACACCCAGTTGTATCTTTCCACCCCTGACCTTTCTCCAAGGCTTGAACAGCAAGTTTCGTCTTGTCTCACAGCTGTCTCGCAGTGGATGCGCCATCGGCGTTTGAAGCTCAACATGTCCAAGACAGAGCTTCTTGTCTTTCCTCCTAAGCCCACCCTTCAACACTCCTATTCTGTCTCTGTGGACAACATTTCTATTCAACCAGTTCAGCAAGCCCGCCGTGTTGGTTTCATCTTTGATTCTTCTCTGTTGTGTATCCCTCAGTTCCAGACCACAGCCAAGGCTTGTAGATTCTTTTTATACACTATTGCCAAAATCCGACCATAATTCTCTGCCTCTACTGCCAAGATCCTGGTCCATGCCCTAGTGGTCTCACGACTTGATTACTGTAACATCCTCCTGGCTGGGCTTCCTCTTTCTCACCTCCGCCCTTTAATTTCTGTCCAGCATTCAGCTGCACGCATTATCACATCCGCCCACCGCTCTGACTATATCTCTCCTTTGTTGGCATCCCTTCACTGGCTCCCCCTCCCTTTCCGTATTCAGTACAAGCTCCTGCTGTCGACGTTTAAAGCCCTCCATGGGCTGGCCCCTCCTTACTTATCAGACATTCTTTCTCCTCACCTTCCCAACAGGGCCCTCCATTCTGGTAGTCAAAGTCCTCTGCCCCATCCCAGATTCGCCCCTTTTCACTTGCTGCCCCTCACTCCTGGAACCTTCTTCCCTCGCGAGCAAGGGCCATTGCTTCATTAACCAGCTTCAAAATGGAGTTGAAGACCATCCTGTTCAGAGAAGCGTTCCCAGACATTGCGTGGTTGTCACTTGCTATCTGATGTTCTTTTTGTTGCCTGTTTTATTGAGCCATTTCCTGTATTGCTATGTGTTTTATTTGTATTATCCTATTATTTCTTAGATTGTACACCATAGGCAGGTTTACTCTTTTATATTTGTTGTTTTATGTACAGTGCTGCACAAATCTACAGCGCTATATAAAGAAGAAGAATAATAGTAATAATCCTGAAGTTCATTCATGGGACTCATTCCCACTTACACCTAAACCGGTTTGGGATTCACCTTCACTCTGTGTTGGTAACTTGATTCCAAAAAGTCTGTCATTCCCATTATGAAAGTAGATTTTTTCATTATCCCCTTGTAATCGCTTCTTTTTTTGGTGTGATTGTCATCCCCACTAGTTTGTGCCACTTCAAAATGCATGTCAATTATCTGTACAACATCACTGATGTAAGCAGCCCAACTTGGGAACTATACTATTATGTTTTTGTTTTGTTTTTTTCATTTAGCGTACTTTTACATTATGGGTCAGTGACTTCTTGGAACACAGCACTAGGTTGCTGCAATTGGATCCTCTGAACCCTTTCTGTAGCAGATAGAGTTATACTCTAAGGTTGGAAATTAACACTCAGTGCTCAGAGGATCTTACTTTTTTAGCTGTGCATGGACATATATCCTACACATATTAACTTCAATCTTTTTCTGGATCTATGATACTCACATCTTAATATATATGTCCAGCCCATTATTATACCCTATGTATTTCCCCCTCTTATTTTATTTTTTTATTTCATTTATATGCTGCCTTTCTCTCAGAAGGAAGCCAAGGCAGCTTTCTCTCTCTTTTTTCTCTTTCCTTCTTCTCCCCTCTCTTCTTTTCTTTTTGTCCTTTCAATTTAAGCTGGTATCATGTTCAGTAATTAGGAAATTGTAAGTCTGCCTTATATGTGTATGTGCCTTCAAGATGCCTTTTGACATATGGCAATCCCATGAATTTCACAGGGTTGCTTTACGCAAAGAATACTCAGAGGTGGTTTTGTGAGTTCCTTTCTCTGTAATATAACTTACAGCATCTGGTATAGCACACTATCACAATTCACTTTTATGATTGCTGAGAATGAAATGATCACAGGTCTTTTCAAAATCTACCTTTTTGGCAGCTCAGCTCCTCGACCCTCACTATGGCAATTTCTGTCTTGCTGGAGAGCAGGGGAGTAAGTGGAGATAAGTCCAACTCTCTTCCTGTTGCTGAATGTTCTGCAAAAGGCATCTGCAGGAACCTTGCAGGGGGCAGGGGAGCTGCACTACTGAAAAGGTGGGATGTAAGGGGTAGCACAGGAAGAGGTAGCTACAGAGATATAGCTATGTCTCCATACCTATCTCTCTTTATGGGAAATCTCAGCCATCATTTTACAGTGGACCTTTTGTATACACACAGGTTTGGAACCAGGGCCCCCATGGATACCAAAATCGGTGGATTTTTTTATTTTTATTTTTTTATTTACAGTATTTATATTCCACCCTTCAGCCCTAAAGGCTCTCAGAGCAGCTTACAGTTATTATTATTTTTAATTAGACAGTTCCCTGCCCTCAGGCTTACAATCTAAAAAGACATGACACAAAAGAAGGATACTCAGGTCCCATTAAATACAATGGCATAGTAAAATAGGGTCCCTTATATTAAATGGTAAAAAAATCAAAGTTTGTTTGCTGTATTATTTTTTTATTTGTATTTTGTACACTGCTCCCTCGGGTTACGAAATTAATTCGTTCCGCGGCCGCTTTCGTAACCCGAAAAGCCTTCGTAAGCCGAATTGCCATAGGCGCTAATGGGGAAAAGCCGCGTTTCGTGCGAAAAAGCGCCGAAAAGCACCAAAAAATTTTTTCGTAACCTGAAAAACATTCGTAACCCGGAACAATTATTTCCAATGGGATTTTTTCGTATCCCGGAAATTTCGTAACCTGGGTATTTCGTATCCCGAGGTACCACTGTATTGTGTTTTAACATTTTCAAGCCATTAATGGTTGAATTGGTACATACAGAATTCATGGATAGGGATGGCCAACTGTAATTAACAAATAAAAAGGATTTATATCTCTGAGATGTCTTACTTATAAAATGAATCACTTTGAAATACATGTGTTAGATTTTCTCCAAAAAGCTTATGTCTATTTGGACATAAGCACTTCAATTGTGTACCATTGCATACCTGATACAAAAAGCCTAGCGCTGTTGCTCTGTCGTGTTTCTCCAGTGTATCTGTGCCGTGTGATACATCGGTAGTTATACAATCCATCTTCATTCTGTACATCTGTAATATACAAGGCTCCCGTGGATGTGATGAGAAATCTAGATCCTGAAAGAGATAAGAATACATAGAGTTTTATGAAGCTGAAAAAGCATGTAACTCTTTTGTTCCGATGAATTGCAAATTTTCCTGTCAAACACCAAAGATGCACATTGTTGCCAATGATTATACTTTTTAACTGATTGTTGTGTCACTAGCTGTGTTAAGCTCAACTGTGTTTCCTAAAGAAGTATAAAATCTTTTAAAACCACACACAGTATATTGTGAACCACTCAAGAAGCATATAATTAATTCAGTATTCATCATTGCTGCAGTACAGATAATATAAAGATATTTTAAATAAAAAGGAAGCAAAGAATGAAATTACTTATTAGATGTGAGTCAGCTACAAAAAAAAATAGAAAAGCATATTATTTTATCTTAGCATTGAACCTGAGTATGACATATATAGTAATTACAAGGGTTGATATACATAATTACGTATGATGATATGAATACCACCATAGTATCAGACCACATCAGAGTTACTGTACCAAAAAAGTGAAATCAATGTGAATGCAAATGGGGAAGAAGGATATTGATACTAAAAATACAGTTTTGTTTCCCATCATATCTCCAAATAGCTCATGACAGCATACATGAGAGTTGTTCAGGGTTTTTTGTTTGTTTGTTTGTTTGTTTTTGTTTTACAAAACTATGAGACAGGTTATGTTAGAAGATAGTGAGCGGCTCAAAGTCACAAAACAATGAGTTTTGTGCCTGGTAGGGATTTGAACTCAGGCATTCAATCCATTAAAGAGCTCTGGAAACAATCAAGAAGAAAGTAAAACTGGAGGCTCTAGGTAGAGGTTTGCAAATTAATTCTTTTTATCCCCCCAGATTATGACCAGAATCCTTTCAGTGACATACGAGCGTATATTGTGACTTACATGGAACACGGGGTAATATTCTGTAGCCCTTTGTGCAACATACCAAACTTCCCCTTCCTCCCTGTTAAGGCCCGGGATATGCCTCCTGTTGCTGCTTACCAGTGAGTAGAGAAATTAGGGCAGGCAGTTCAGATAAAGTACCTCCAAGAGGAGGGGATAAGAAGATGCACTCCATCTGTGAGTACACTTCCATTTCCCACCATCTCTTAGCTGAGATGAGTTGTTTCTTCATTATCTGACTTGCCTGACATTCCTGCCCTTCCCCACCAACAGCATTGGTGGCCTCTCCCAGGGTTTGACAGCAACAGAGGGTCAAGCTCTAGATGGGGCACAAAAGGCTAGATGACAGCCCCTTGTACCAAGGGGGAATAAAAGAGTTGTCATGGAACTGTGCAGATGGAACATTATGTTCCACCTGCTTGATGGACAATCCCGGACAGTGTTTCTGCATAACTGTACAATCTCTGTACAAACAGATGCAGAACAGAAGAGAGATTGTAAAATCATCCCCTCTAGCCCTGTTCTTTCCTCCACACATTCCAAATCCCATCTGTACAAGAAACTATATGCATGTTTGATGTAATGTTTCATTACTACATTTGTTAACACAATCTCTAGCCTTCAAAAAGGAGAATGAAGATCACAGCCCACGTATCATTCCATGGGAAGAAAGGATCTTGAAGGTATGGAGGTGGGGTGGCGGTAAGGGAGATAGTATGGCCCCCCTTTCCCCCTTTTATGGATTCATCTGCAAAGATTGTAAAAATCATCTGAGAAGAATAATGAAGAGAGACATAGCACGTCCCTATTCTTACTACCTGAAAACATTTTTCTTAAGCTAGCACTGAGGAAACTTTGTACCATAGTTTAATTAACTTTTTAAGGGCCATCAGGGATTAGAACAAATTGCTGTAGGGACCTGTGAACTACCAATTTGGTATCCCTGGTTAACAGGGGGAGCAGAAGTCATTTGAGTTTCAGACAAGAGACCTAACAGAGGTAGTATCATCAAGAGCTTCAAAATGAATTTTGCATTCTTATCTTCACCTCAGTTGGTATCCACAGTTTCCTGCAGCTTACCTTGTACGGCTTAGGGACAGGGTGAAAAGGGGTGAAATGGAAAGAAGATGAACAGAATATGAAAGCCTTTGAATATATAATTGCATAAGCAAGAGGAAGTATAAGCTGAACAAAAGGAAAATAAGATTAGAAAGAGAGCATGGAGATAAATACTTCCACAAGGAAGTATAAGTTGAATAAAGAGAGGATGGAGATGAATGGAATGAAGAAATATGTAGGCACATGGTCTTCCAGAGAAACAAGGTACTCTAGTAGTAGCATTCTAGTAGTAATATGAATCGAGGTGAAATATGACAAGAGCCAGCATACAACTTTCTCTCCCTAACATGGTATGCAAGATAGGATGGCCATGACACTGAAATGCAGAGCTCATACTGAGCTGGGTATCATGAAACAGAATAATGAAGGTGACCTCCAGAAGAAATTACAATTCCGTTAATAAAATTATGTTTAGTAAGCTTCGTCCATCAGATTAGCCACATGGTAGATAGCAGGCAGGAAGTGTGAAACTAGATTTAGGATACAAAACAGAGAGAGAAACAGTTAAGTGAAGGATAAATAGACTCTAGGTAACACAATAGAAAAAAAAAGCAGAATAGTTTTGGCTGGGCATCCTGTATTCCGAATGATTGACACACAGATACACACACACACACCCCTCAAAGCTCTTTCTCCCTTTTTTTATGCCTTCTTTTCTTTCTAGTCTCTCCACTTATAGTGATATAGCTTGCTCCTATTTCATTCTCACACATAAAAAAAGGATTTCAAAAGTTTCTTGTTAGGCAAGATTACAACATCGTTTGCACAATTTACCATATATACTTTTCTATAAATCGACTTCATATATAAACTGAGGGTAGGTTTTGGGGACAAAATTATGGGTTTTGCTATAACGTGTGGATAAGTCAAGGGTAATATAACGTTAGGGGCATATAACAAAGGATCTGAAGAATGAAGCAAAGGAAAACAATGCCAAATAACTTACAAAATTCTAGCAGGCATACCTGTTTGTGGGCACACTAAAGGCTGGATTGATGAGAGAGTAGAGGAGAGTTAGGCCCGTTACAAATGGGCCGTTTTGTGTGTGCGGAGCGCGCACTAGGGTTAGAAAGGGGCGGTGCTTCCACACCCCCTAACCCTAGTGCGTGCTCCGCACACACAAAATGGCGGCGGCCATTCCACATGGCTGCCGCCATGAGGACGTCACGACCGTCTAAGACGGGCAGAATGGCGCCCGTTTCTGCGGATCGGAAGGAGCTCCGTTTTTGGAGTGTCCTTCCTGGTTTGGTCCGCTGCGAAGCCTTCAGACAGCTTGCGTCTTCAGCTGACCAAAGGAAAGGGGCCAAGTGGTCCCTTTCTCCTCCTCCCCCGCCGCCGCGGGTGTGTCCTTGGTGCTTGAAGCCCCAGGGACACCCCTTTCCAGGCTGTGGGGAAGCGGCCTTTTGCCGCTTCCCCGCAGCCCGGAAAGCGGCAGATCGGGGCCTCAACGGCTGCCGTTCTGGCCATTGAGACCCCGATACTCTGAGGAAAGGGGCGGATACAGCCTGCAGTCTGTAACCCGCCTCAGTGTTTCCAGGAAAGATTATGGTCTTGCCTTTCACCAGGAATTTCCTTTTTTGTACAAGAGTTAAAGTACAGTACGTTCATTGACCCGTGGATAAGTCGACTTAGGTTTTTTTTGGATTAATTTTTGACTAAAAATTCTAGACTTTTACATGAATATATACAGTAAGTGATTTTTCACACTGTGGGATTTTCTTGCAAAAATTCATTTGTACATAACTTATTTTTTATACAAATCCAACAATTCAAGCAGAAAAAAACTGGATTTTTTTTTTTTTTTTTTTTTGCAGGAGAGGGTGAACCATATGTTGGGGGGGGGGGATTTGCACAAAACCCAAGTTGTTTGGTGGCTTGTTTGTTTGTTGTAGAAATAAAATCTTCACCAAAAATCTTCACCTGAATGAGGGGGAAAATGTTTCCTTGATGGGCCATCTACACCCTTTCTCACAAAAGCTGAGAACATTTGTGAGTATTCTTTAGAGTATTCCTATGCTCCACGCACTCTTCCTGGTACAATCTCCCTGGCTAGCTGATCACAGCATCTTTATTCATCATTTCTGGTCATTTCTGAGGTTTGATATTTTGTTTTGTTATGTTTTTATATGTTTATTTGGAATCCAGAACTGTAGCACACAGAGGCTGAAAATGAAGGGAGTGTAGCCCCCACAATATGTTTCATAAAGAAATTAAAAACATTTTGCCTTGTTCAAATAATATCAACAACAGATAATGAGATTTGCCACATACCACAGATAATCTCAATATATCAATTTCATACTGAGAGATGCTGTTTATGGCTGCAGTTTTAAAAGCATGTATCTTTATTTTTCCTAATAGATATAATATACTTACATAAGGCTTGAACAACCAGTTCCTTTAAAAATATAAAATACTAGCCAAAAAAGATGACAGAAAAAACAGAAGGGGGAAATCTACATAAATTCCTGGTGGGAAGCATTTTTGTTAAAACCGACAGCTTGTCAAGTGTGACAAAACCCAAGTATTGAGGAATCTGAGTGCTGTACTTCAGAAAGTGCTCAGAAAGCAACATGGATGGAAGAGATATTTATTATCTTGCTGATCTTGTGAAGTGTTTTATTCTCTAAGTACATTTTATTTAATCACTCTTGATTTGATATAACAAAATCCATTTCATAACTCATCTGCATCACACAATAAACAAGGATTTTTAAAGGCAAAACTACATTTTTGCTCCTAGATAAATCTAAGCTTATTTGCCTCTTTGCTGTTTGTAACAAGAGATGATAATAAAATCATCCAACAGTGAGATGTCTAATATAATACATTCCAAATGTCACAGTTTGGAACTGTCTTTTTTTAAATAACAATCTTGTGCACCCAGAGTCACCAAGGCATGGTCTTCAGAATAATAATAATAATAATAATAATAATAATAATAATTTGTTTTATTTATATACCGCTATTCCAAAGATCATAGCGGTGGACAGCTAATTAGTAAGCTAATTAGCAAGCATTGTAACTCTGGTTTGATCTCTGGAGAGGATTAAATTTCCAAACTGTGTGAAGCCACCCATTCACCTAGGGCTAGCCCTACCATTTGGTAGAATAAGCTAACAACTCCAGGTGACACAAGCTGTAGAAGCCCTCCAGATGTACCATTCTGGGACTTTTGACTATTGAGAGTCTGAGGGTGCTGCGAGACTGCAGAAATAAAGCAGTTTGGCACCACTTTAACTTCCATGGCTCAGTGCTATGGAATTCTGGGTTGTTGTTGTTTTTGTTTGTGGGACACCAGAGCTTTCTGACTGGGAGGACTAAGTATCTCACAAAACTACACACACCAGAATTCTCCATCATATCCTTCCCCCATGAAACTAAAATGCTCTTATTCAGGTGTGCTGGAGAGGTCTCTATCCTATTAGCACAGCTGAAGTAAGGCTCTACTGTTAGTTGGTCAACTCCTGTATCTAGAATGGGCAGATACACTGAAATAGCTTCTGTGCCTCTGGCCTGAAATGTCTTAGGCCAATCTGCACCTGCCTTGATGCTGTTTTGCAGCAGTGGCAAAGAGTGAGTGGGGGGGGGGTCTGGAATCACAGCCAGTTTGAGGTATATTGTTACCTGTGTTGACACACATTCCATATACAAAACACAACTAGACTGGCAGATTAATCTTTTGTCCATGCTGGTAATGAGAGAGCTTAGTTTTCTGCACCTGAAGTCTAGCTTTTCAAGCACAAGACTGACCATGTGGCAAAAGTCCTCTTTTCTAACACCTTGCTGTCACCTCCCACTAGGTTTGCCAGGTCAGAACTATCCCAGACCCTGAGATTCAGGGCTAAAACTGGAGAACAAGGGATGACTCCTTGTGATGTTTCAGGAGGCAGGCCCTGGGGACATTATCATGTTGATAATGGTGATGTCATTCAGCATGATAAATTAAGAATCAACCACAGTTACACAGAATGTACCATTCCGACAATAAAAACAGACCTCTACCAACTCTAGGTAATCAGAAAACACACACACACTCACACATTTTCAAGACAGCACTCTTGCCTGAGATTCCTCCCCTATACCTTGAGAACTGGAGAAGGTCCAGGGCCAGAGAACCCTACCTTCCAGCATCTACCCCCTGAGCCATCGGCCACAGACAGCCCAATTGTAGAGCCAGGTCTCCCTGGAAAGGGTTTTGAGAACCATTATAAATATCATTTAAGTTCAGCTCCAGCACTGGCAAGCATTTGGCTACCTGGTAACCAGAGATCACGTGCAAGGATTTATTTATTTATTTATTTAAATGCTATCTATCAGCCAGGGTAGTACAAAAATTTGAAATCAAACTTTGTTGTGTGTAATCAATAAAGTTATAAAACCTCTGGTCAGGTACTCTGTTATCCTATTGTTCACAGGCTTTATTAATAAATTAGCATGTGAATATTTCACTGCAAAATAAGGAAAACAGAATATTTTAAGGATGTTACATTAAGAGTTGTTTTATCTGACGGAGTTTTTTTTGACTTAGCAGTCATGCTGTTAGTCTTTGAATACGGGTGAGGTTATTCTCCAGAAGGCTTAAAGTATCATATTTGATTTTCACTTAGCTCATGGTTTTATGTTATTACAATCTAAATTAGGTTGATGGAAATAAGGAGAACAGATGGTTCCTTTAACCAGATGCCAAATCATTAACACTAACAGAAAACTTTTATCGGCTGTACCTGTCACTTCCAGCTTTCAAGATGGTCTTAGCTAGCAAGGTTTGTTGAATTTTTCTTCTGCACAAAGTATTTTGAATACCCAATAATTCTGATCTAGGCCTATCTAAAACAAAGCCAGATGACAGGACTTGGCGAGAAAAAAACCAGCACTGTAGTCTAACTATTTAGGGTAGAAGGGAGATTTTACTTTTTTTGTTGAGACTGCAGTCCTCAAGGGCAACCTGTGAAGAGGTACACACTGTTGGTGGGCAAGACCAGTCTGTAGAATTAGTTTGTGGATTCCAAAAATATCTCTCTCTCTCTCTCTTTGTTTGAACATCTCTTTCGATCTTCAGCTACATCTACACTGCAGAATTAATGCAGTTTGGCACCACTTTAACTGCCATGGCTCAATGCTATGGAATTATGGGATTTGTAGTTTTGGAAGATATATAACCTTCTCTGTCTGAGAACTCTGTTGCCACAACAAATTACAAATCCCAGGACACCATAGCATTGAGCTTAGGTAGTTAAAGCAGTGTCAAACTGCATCATTTTTGCAGTATGGCAGCAGCCTTATAGATGAATGCTTCAAAACCTTTTGAGTTCCCTAGCAGACAATGGGGGCTGGTAGATCTCCATCTGTGGATTGGAATAAAATGTGGATTCACCAAACATTGAAGAAGCTATTTGAAATGGTGAACCAAATTTCCAAATAAGTTGAACACCTATTTGAATGACTTGTTTAAAGTTCACAAAACAGGTTCTTAAAATTGGCCACAGAACAGATTCAGTCTCCCATTGAAATGGGACCCTGCAACTACCACTGCTAACCTTGTTCCCACTTGGAAGCATCTCCAGCTCACAAGTGTAGAGGCAAGAAAATTACAGCAACACAGGCTGGATAGCACTGCTCCACTGTGCTACAGGGCCGCTGTTATGCCATTGAGACTTGGATCAGCCATGTTAATTTGGCTATTTACATTATCTCTGCACACACCCTAAACATTATGGCACACTTGCTAATATCTGCCAGCTCCTTTCCAAACAGAAAGCCTTGTGAGTTGAATTGGGTGTGTAGCTGGATGAAATGGATTGTACTTTCCTCATACTGAAGAGAGGGTCCAGAGTTTGGAGGGACTTTGAGCAAGGTTTCCAAACAGTGGGTTCCTCCTCCTACCATCTGGGTTCTTCTTCTTCTGACCTCTCTTTCCACCCACAACTGCTGCTGTTGCTCCACCTATTCATCCGTCTTGTCTGCATGCCAACAAAACAGCTTGCAAGGGATTGAGTATCAAGGGCCTTTTCACATTACTACATAATTAGATTGCTGTGATTCCACTTTAACTAGCATGGCTGCATCCTATGAAGTCCTGGGGAAGCACTAGAGCTCCTTGGCTTCCAGTTCTCAACACCTGTCTTAAATAACAAATCCAAGGATTCAATAGGATGCAGCCATGGCAGTTAAAAGTACAACATAGTACTATAACTGTGTAGTATGAAAGGGCCCCAAGAGAGGTGATGTGCAATATCTAGTTCACCTTACATTTGTGTATGTATTATTTCATCATCATCATTATTAGTTTTGAGGAGGCTGATATTCGTCTGCTCCTTCTTCATTATCCCAAGCAGGACTCACCATTGTGCTGTGATAACCCTGTTCATAGCCATTCCATTTCTGTTAGAGAGTGGAGGGGATCAGAGGATCATTTGGCTATCTCTCCAGATCACAGGTATGGACAAAATGGGCTGCATGTAATCCTTGGTACCTCTATGTGCAGACCCCAAAAAACCCCAGCCCAGACTTTTTATATTTCGGAGGCCAATTTTTGGGTGACTTTTCTCTATGCTTCTTTGGAGCTTATAGGAATCAGTAGATATCTGCCAAACACTATAAAAACATATGGAAGCCAAATATATGTCTGTCGGTCTGTCTGTCCCTGGTTTCCACTCCACTAAGTGCACCTGAGGAAGTAGACTGACGTCTACAAAAGCTCGTGCTGCCAACTTCTTTCTTTTAGTGCTTTAAAATCTCTCTACATACTGATTCTGATGCCAGTTATGACAAATCGTAGATACAGAATTTATGTGCCTTAGCTGCCTCAGCTTCCTCTGTATCTTTACTGGATGTGCTTTCTTCAGGCTGTGAGTCTGCATTCTTCATCCCCCCTCACCCCCATCTACTTCAAGTTGCCAGTTTTGCAGCTTGTTAACTATAACTGGCTCAAATTTCATACATAATTTCACACCCAAAATGTAGATTATTCAGACCTCTTCACATCAGTCTTTCAGATGCTTTTCTTCTTTCCACTGCAAAGAAAGCTTCAGAGTGTTATCACTAGTTTTAAGAAGGACTCTCATTTAACATGGTTCACTATGGAAGTTTCCTCTTTTAAGTTCCCCCCTCCAATGATTTCTTTTATAAATAGATGACCTAATAGTGGCCGCTGGTACAGTGGAGATAAACCTGTAGGGTGTGTTTCCCCCCCCTCTTCTTCCACAAACTGATATCAGGCAGACTCATTCATCTTGTCTTCCCAGAAGCATGTGCACATGCAGGAGACATTAGTTATTATGCTTCTTGTTATGCAGGAAAGGAAAAGCATTTCTGAAATGCAACATTTTCAATCAAACATTAGCTTAGATGGGTCAGGGAATCAACATCACTTCATAGGCAAGTTACTGTAGAGATTGCTACATATGATTGTGATAAATCATAGCCTAATGCACACATTGCATCAGCCAGTCACTTACTGGATGTAACTGCAGATAATCAATATCACATTTTACAGTTAGAATCACCATGGCTTCAGAGTTTCATGTGTTTTATATACACTTATTTCTTTGCACCTTGGATCACTTCACTGTTAACAACTGCAGCAATGAAACAAGTGACATTAGAATACTAACTGATGGTGGGAAGGGAAAGCTATTGTTGATTTTTCCTCATTTCAAGTGGCTTGCATTTCATCAAAAAGCTCTTTGATACTATGCATGGTAGATAATAAATTTATATTTGAAGCTCGTAGGGAACTGGTAAATTTTGAAATGAGGAGCTCATGACAATGTACACACACGCACGCACGCACACACACACACACACACACACAGAGCAAAAAGCAGCAGAACCACAGAAAACACCACATGGCTGCAATCATATGATGTTACCTGAGAATAAATTCCATAAAACTCAAGGATGCTTATTCTTGACTGTATAGGTCAAAATTTTAAAAAGACTGAACTGACAAAATATCATCAATCAGAAGATGTACAATTCTTAGCTTTCAATTAGATATGCTAACAGTCTTGCAAAGAGGGAGCACTGAAAATTCTAGCATAAAGCAGTTGCTTTTTGAAACAAAGAGAAAGGCATATATTGCATTTGCTAGGTTATTTTCATCATTTTCGGTCAACCTCTGGGCTATTCTGATGCAAAAAAGAAAAAAATCCAATAAAACCAAAATCTTTGATATCAACTTCTTCACTACAGCAACTGTAGTGACAAGACAATCAAAGCGGCTCACAACATATTAAAATATCCACATTTACAACATTATGTCCCAAATTCCCCCCCTTCAAACAGGATTAAACATGTTACAATTAAAATATCTATTAAAAACACAATGAAAAAATATAACGAGGACTAGTGATTTGAGAAACCCATATTTTTCTTCTCGTTCATTGAGAACTTGATGAGAATTTAAAAAAAAAAATATTCTTCCCACAAATCCCCCTTTCAAAAGGTGATTTCTTCTCTCCCTTTCAGCAGCTAGCGAAATATTTTTCACAGATTTCTCGAATGACAATAAAAGACAAGTTGAATAATTACGCTAATTACTTTGCATTTCAAACTCAATTACCATGTCAAAAGGAAGTTTGGCAGATGTTTAAAGAACATTCCTATGCTTAAAAAAACCTGAAGGCACACACACAAAAGGGGAAAAAAGCCCAGTCTCAACAAATAAACTGTGATTGAAGCCCCAACAAGAAATGGTAGATTTGAGGGGACCCTCAAGGACCATCCAGTCCAACCCCCTTCTGTTATGAAGTAATATATAGGAATACATGGGATCCTAGAGGATCCTGTTAAACATCAGGATGGCACTGGAAGATGGGACAAACCGAGGGTTTTCTTTGCATAAAGAGGGGTTTTGCCATGGGATGCCCCTGAAGCTGAGACAGTGTGACCCTCACAGATGAGAAGGGGAGGGGTGGGGTGCCAAGTGGCAATGCTCATCTGCCAAGCAGGAGTCCTCAAGCAGGAGCGGAGTGGATTGCAATGGCAGGAATTCTGCCATGAATAAAACCTACCATGAAGGAATACCTAGGAGTTGGAGTTGAAGCTGAGAGCAAGTGACTTGCCCAAGGTCAGCCAGTGAATTTCTATGGTGAACTGGGAGGCTAGAGTTCTAATCCCAGCTCAGCCATGTAAATCCACAGGGTGACATTGAGTAAGTCACACTCTCTCATTCATGGATATTCTTCACTCTCCTTGCCAATTATTATTATTATTATTATTATTATTATTATTATTATTGCATGACCTTAGCATCACCATGGGAGAGGTGCAGAGAGAGAGAGTTGGTCATGCCCTGCCTCTGAGGCTGAGAGAATGTGACCCTCACAAAAGAGAAGAAGAGGCAGAGTGGGTGCGATGGCAGGAATTCTGCCATGATGGATAAAACCTAGCATTCGAAGGGATTCCATGGGCATCCAACCCCCCCCCTTTTCTACCATGAAGGAATACCTAGGAGTTGGAGTTGAAGCCGAGAGCATGTCAATTGCCCAAGGCCAGTGAATTTCTATGGTGAACTGGGAGGCTAGAGTCCTGATCCCAGGTCAGCCATGTAAATCCACAGGGTGACATTGGGTAAGTTACACTCTCTCATTCATGGATATTCTGCACTCTCCTTGCCTATTATTATTATTATTATTATTATTATTATTATTATTATTATTATTTATTGCATGACCTTAGCATCACCATGGGAGAGGTGCAGAGAGAGAGAGTTGGTCATGCCCTGCCTCTGAGGCTGAGAGAATGTGCACTGTCCTTGCCTATTATTATTATTATTATTATTATTATTATTATTATTATTATTATTATTACATGACCTTGGAGAGGTGCAGAGAGAGAGAATTGGTCATGCCCTGCCTCTGAGGCTGAGAGAATGTGCAATCTCCTTGCCAATTATTATTATTATTATTGCATGACCTTAGCATCACCATGGGAGAGGTGCAGAGAGAGAGAGTTGGTCATGCCCTGCCTCTGAGGCTGAGAGAATGTGACCTTCACAAAAGAGAATGTGGGAGAATGAAGATCTGCTTAACTTTTCCCCTTCCCACTGCCATTCGCTTCTCTTTTTGTCTCTTGTCCCTTTAGATTGGAAGCCTGAGGGCAGGGAAATGTCTAGCAATTTGTAAGCTGCTCTGATAGCCTTTTGGCTGAAGAGCTGAGCATAAATATTATTATTGTTGTTGTTGTTGTTATTATTATTATTATTATTATTATTATTATTATTATTATTATTGTGCTAATCCCAGTTCAGCCACGTAAATCCAGAGGTGACCCTGGGTAAGTCATATTGTCTCAGCCTCAGGGCTTTTCTGAACAATCCTTGCCCAAAAGCAAACCAATCATAGAATATATAAATAAATAAATGGTAACTTCATCATTTAAAGATGCTTTCTTTAAATTAAACAAAACCAAAGGGCAGAGCCATCAGCATTCATGATGATGACAAAGCAGTAGAATGAAAGGAAACAAGGCACCCTCCCCTATGATAGTTCACTTCATACCTTTGCTCTGAAAAAGAAATGAGAAGAAGACTTTAGCAGGGAATACTTCAGCTGCTCAGACTCTGGTCTCCAGTGATGTTCTAGGGATCCCTTTATTTCTCCATAGACAGGCATGCAAAATATTACTTTAGCAAACTGAGCTAAGTGAACTTTGTTTTCTTTGGATTAATTGTTATAAACAGAACATCACTGGAGACCAGAGTCTGAGCAGCTGAAATATTCCCTGCTAAAGTCTTCTTCTCATTTCCTCCAACTATCCTGATTCCACAGGAATAGCCTCAAATAATCCTCTGTCATCCCACTTGTACAGTTGTTTTTAACATGTCCTAGTGTTATTGTATATTTCTATTTGTATTTAAAATGTCCAGATGTGACAATGGTTTGCTAAAATAAAGTAAAAATGGTTCCTGTTGAAGGCCAGGAGTCTGGGCTTGAAAACAAAATGTTCAACGACAAATGGCTGAGACAAAATGTAAACATGATATGTTTGTTGTTTGTACTGTGATTGGTTCCCTATGTGGGAAGAGGCTGGACTACATCATGGGAAACGTGTTCCTGGAGAGAACAAAGGACTGTTCAAGAAGTTGTTGTTGAGCATGGACTCTGAAAGAGGAGGATGTGATATACAGTACCTGTAGCTGTTAGTTTTGTAAATAGTAACTAAGACAAATAAACCCTCATTGAGTGAAGTCTGCTGAAGTCTGTTTCATTAATTAAGCAGCTGTTTCACTAGGCATTGTTCCAGAAAGCTTTCCTGTGCTGGAGTTTGCTTTGATCCTGAGTTCCAGACGAGACTGCATCTGATCCAGTTGGGGCCTCAAGGTCAAGAGACATCACCCATCACAACGATTTTCCTAACACCTAGTTCCTCTGTCCACATCCCATTTTCCCCCATTGTTCTCAGCTTACTTCACTTATTGCAAAGTAACTTCCTCAACTCAGCTGGGGTGAAAGACAGGAAGGGACAGGAGCTTGTCCTTCCCAGTAAGCTCAGCCAAAGGCAGACTGCTACAGCCTCTCCTAGTTTGTTCTTCCTTGTTAATAATTTTTGCCATATTTGGCCACACTGCTGTTACTTGGCCACACATATCCCAGCTTTCATTTGTGAAATTTTGGAGGACCTGAAAATGGCTATATGGTGCACAGCCTTTGCCACATATTTTTATGTACATGCACACACATACACCCACATGCACAACATAGGGATGCTTTAGTTTTACATTTAATTTAATCCAATTAATTATTAATTTTACAATTTAATTATTACCTACATCTTAGAATTTATTTCTGATAAATATATCTGAAGATACCAACCACAGATGCTGGTGAAACGACATGAATAAACTCTTTTAGAACACAACCACATAGCCCAAAAAACCCACAAAAACTTTAGAATTTTTTCCCTTTAATATGGTTTAAAACAATAAGCAATCAATTAAGTAATATATCACCAGCTTCCAAAATACTTCCTATATGACCCTCTGGCCTCCAGCACTCACAGGACAGGCTCTATCTGAGATTCTTTGAGAATGCCCCCCCCCCAGCAGGGGAAGTAGTAATGCTCATTGCTAGGGAATGGCACTGGACAATGCTGGATAAGTAGCTGTGGCCATGGTGGTAGTGATGGCCATGATGATGGTGTGGTGGTGATTGGCAAGACCAATAACAAATCCACGTTGGCAGGGGCAGTAGTAGCAGTGGAGAAACTGGCAGTAAATTCAACAGCAACAAGAGCAGCAGCTACTCTGGTGGTGAATTTAGCAGTCAAGGCTGTGTGGTGCCACATAAAAGCTTTTGGGAGGGAAGGCATGTGTAGACTGTGTGTTCTGTGCTGCTGTTATAAGAACATACATGAAAGTGTGCAAAAGCACTTTGCAGATCTACCTCCCTTGTTCACATGTTTTAATCTGAATTTTGTATGCTTTAACTATGGTCCCATTCACACTATGAAAATAATCTAGGATGAATGAATGAATGAAATATTCATTTATATTCCGCCTCTTCCGTTTTGGGGATCAAGGCAGGTAACAACATTATATAGTACATAAAAATCAAACATTAAAACCCACAAAACTCTGTCTAACCCTCCCACCCAAATTTAAAATCACATAGTAGGACACAGTTAAAATGTATAACAACACATCACAATTATTGCACAATCTGCGATGAAAGAGGTGTGGAAAAGGTTCAATTGGTTCTGGGCAATTTTTAGTCTGGGTAGGCCTGCCGGAAGAGATGGTTTTTGTCGCCTTTTTGAAAGCCTCCAGCGAGGATAGTTTGTGAATTTCTTCCAGCAGGTCATTCCAAATTTTTGGGGCGGTGGCCAAGAAGATCTCCGGGAGGTCACCGCCAATCTGGTCTTTCTTATTTGTAGGAGGTTTTCCCAGAGGTCCAGAGTGTATGAGGAGGACTATATGAGAGGAGGCGTTCCTTCAAGTAGACTGGACCGAGGCCATGTAGGGCTTTGTAGGTGGTAACCAACATCTTGTACTGAGCCCGAAAGCTAATAGGCAGCCAATGAAGTGACTTTAAAATAGGTGTAATTTGGTCGAACCTGGATTTTCTGGCAACCAGTCTGGATGCCATGTTTTGTATCAGTTGAAGCTTCCAGACGTGGCACAGGGGTTGCCCCATGTAGAGCACATTGCAGAAGTCAAGACGAGAGGTTACTAGAGCATGTACAACTGTTTCTAGGTCCCGCTGCTCCAGGTAGGGACAGAACTGGCATATCAGCTCACGTCAATCTGAGAGGACAGATGAAGTGACGAATCCAGGAGCACCCCCAAGCTGCGGACGCAGTCCTTCAGGGACAGTGTGACCCCATCTAGAACTGGCAAACTTATCTCCATGCCTGGATTGGGGTTTCCTGTCATGAGTACCTCCGTTTTATTTGGATTCAGCTTAAATCTATTTTCCCTCATCCAATCCATTACTGACCTCAGGCAGTCATTCAGCGGAGAGATGCCCTCCTTGGTTGCTGTAACAGTCTGAGACATAGAGAAGTAAATTTGGGTGTCATCAGCGTACTGATAACACCCGCCCCATGTCTTCGGATGATCTCACCCAGTGGCTTCATGTAAATGTTAAATAGCATTGGTAACAGTATCGCGCCTTGAGGGATGCCTGATTTGAGCTCCCTCTTGGCCGAATAACTGTCGCCAAGCGACATCATCTGGAACCTTCCCGAGAGATAGGACTGAAACCACTGCAAAGCAGTGCCTCCAATTCCCAACTCTCTCAGGCATTCCAAAAGGATATCATGGTCTATGGTATCGAAGGCCACTGAGAGGTCCAAGAGCACCAACAGGGCTACATTTCCCCTGTCGATGCACAGGATGAATTTGGGTTAAATTCTTGTTGTTCACACACATCCTAAATGTACTAAATGCATAGGAGGGAGGTTGCCAAAAAAACTCCACACTTAACCCAGGATATTGAACACTGGGTTCTCCCCCCCCCCCCGACTTTTCTTGAAACAGCCATATCAATCTGCATCGTCGGCAGTATGAATAAGCTTTCGAATTGATTCTAATTGCTCTGTATCATTCAAAGATAGGGAGGTGGCTCCATTTTATCCCCAAACGACGGCATATGTGAATAACACAGGGACTAAAATGACTTGAAGAGATTTGCAAACCCAAAACAAAATAAAAACAATAAACCTGATAAACATCAGAGCAGCAATCCACATCTCATTGGGACAAAAAAAATGTGAATGCCCCATGTATGTGTTTTATTGTATTCTCTGCCTTTTTGTAAGCCACTTCAAACCCCAGCCTTGGGGAAAGGTGGGATATAAATAAAGGGATGGATGGATGGATGGATGGATGGATGGATGGATGTCCTAACTTCCATCTTTGGGAATGTGATTAAAATTCAGTGACAGATGCATCTTAAACAAACAAAACACACACACACACAGACAAAAAGAGTGATGTTAACAATGCCAACATTTTACATGTCCAAGAAGGGCATTTATGTAAGGAAGCATTCTCTGTATGCATGTCTGCATCCTTAATGTTTCTGTGCATGTGATAAATAATGCAAAGTCCCTATGTGTGATAAAATATGTATGTAATATATTATACATGAATTGAGCTTTAACGATGGGCAAAACTGTTAACACAAAGACAATTGGGGAAGTAAAGTTCAGTATAATGAAAAGAGAGACTCTGCAAGAAAATACCCAGTATGATCTAAAAGTCTGTGAATTAAACATTGATAATACAAAACAACTGGCCATTTTGTGGGTATTTGTGAAGCTTAAATGAATGACCTGATAGAAACTGATGAACTAGGAGGTGAAAAAGGCTGGAAATCTAAAAATCACAATAAATATTAGGAGCACAAGTGTACATTTGGACTTTGTGTTTAAGTGGGTAATTTAAAAATGAAAAAAAAATTATAGGAGTTGTATAGTATTTTATGGTTGAAAAAACATAACAGCTATCAAAAGGATAGAAGAAATACACAACTGTTAGACTATAGGCAGAGAAAATCAGGGGCAGAGCAATACATGTCATTGTTCTTTTAAACCACAGAGACAGGGATTGGAAAGGCTACTTTATAGACCACAGCTCCCAGAATTTGGGCCTTAGATGCCAGCTCAACAAACAAGAATAAAGCAAGGTGAAATCTCCCTCTCCCACACACATGCACACACATACCCTTACTCATTCATACATATATTCTGGACATAATTTACATAGAAGGACTGCAACGTACAGCAGCTCTCAACTCTATAGACTAGCACTGAGTCCTGTGACTACTTCATAACCTAGAAACCTATTTGATTGTATAAACGATTTGTCCAACAAGTCCTATTAAACAACAGCAACAACTTTTTACTATGTAAGCACACGTCTACTAGTTGTGACCCCAACCTCTAGTGATTTTTACTGATTATTATTCAAAGGCAAATACAGAGTGAATGTTATTACTGGAAATCATACACAGTTCAGGAAAGACATCACACTATTCAGAAGGACATAATATTGATAGAGGAATTAAAAGGGTATCGGGAGGAAAAACAATGTTCTTTTTGATCAGTTGAAAATTCATCTTAGTATTAAATGCAGCATGATGCAGTCTTCCCCCCCACATGTGTGTGTGTTTGTGTATGTGTGTGTTTTTGTCTCTGTCTGTCTGTCTCTTTGTGTGTGTTTAGTAGCATGCACCTTTGCCTTTTTAGGAAAAAAGAGAAGGGAGCATATTGGTACCTATGTGGCAATTGACTGTGCAGCCTGATTATTTGCCAAGCATTATTAAAAGCTCCCTGGTTCCTCCAGTGCATTGCCCTTTACAAGCCATCAGCCATCAATTCAAGCCGTCAAATGTGATTACCAGCACTCTTTCTGATGCCACTTCCAAACCATTAGTCTGATCAAAAAACTGTGCTTTTGTTCCCAAGCATACGTAAATCTACCATACTACCCCTGCTTCAAAGTTACATGGAGATTCATTATATGCCAGAATAGCATTTATAGTGTTAATGTTCCCATGTTGATATTTCTAATAGTGAGGTTATATTAAGCTGTGGTGGGGTGTTAACTGAGGAACACTCACAATATTACTTAACACTAATTTGCTGCAATAGGACTCAACCTGAACTCAAATGCAATTTTAGGTGGGTAGCTTGACAACTGTCACCTCTTATCCAAGGTCAGATGAGGGTAATTGAAAACCTAGACCACATGCTTCCCTGTTGGAGGGCTGGTTTTGCACCACTGGGACAGAGCCAGACTCTTTCAGGCCCAAGCGTGGGGGCAGGTCTGAGCAGTTCCTCCACCTTTTTCTCAGCCAGTGTGATCAAAGTCTTAGAAGCAGCAATCTCAACATGATGCTGCCCTCTTCACTAACTCCACAAATGGGAGAGGAGATATTAAATGCTACCAACCCTTTGGGGAGGTCACAGGAAGACAAATGAACAGCTCCCCCCCCCCTTTTCAGGAGCACTTCTCTCTTCATGGCATTACAGTACAAGAATGGTGTGTTTGTATGTGTATGAGACCAGTAGCAGCCTGAATTTGCTCCAGAAGCACTGTTGATAATCTTCCCACTCCATTCTTATGCCATGCACAAGTAGGGTTGCCATAAGTCAGGACCTCCAAACCGGGACAAATGTAGGACAACATTTTCAAATGTAGGACACAGTTTTTTAAAATGGAGGACATGCAGAAAAATTTGATGATTTTTTAAAAATGTTAATATAAGTGCATGTTTCTTAGGCATGATCAAAATGGAGGACATTTTGGTATTATTCCTAGGCAGATGGCAGAAATGTACTTCTGGCCAAACACCCCTTCCCCCATTCCAAAACATGCACAACAGCACATTTGGGCATTGAACATGGTTTACTTAACATGACCTCTTGCATACTTCAGAGGCTTATTCCATAACCAAATCCTTTGGGTTTAACACTTAACATGGGTTAACATGGATATGCATATTTAACATGTCAAGGTGGTTTAATAAGAAGTGGATTGGCCCTCGGTTTCATGTTTCTTTCACCAACTGCACTTCTCAGAAGTGTGTACTTGGTCAAGATACTTTGATTTTTCTTCACTGTTCATGAGTTTGTAACATTGGCCATGCATCAGAGAGTATCATCATCATCATCATCATCATCACCACTATCATTCTCAAAACAAGGCAGCCTTGTTAAAATTAAAAGCACAAAAATGCACAAAGAACACACGTTGGAAAGTCACACTGTCTCGACTTAGGAAACAGTGAGTGTATGCCTCAGAAGCCGGCTGATACCAATATCATCATCATCATCATCATCATCATCATCATCATCATCATCACCACTATCATTGTTAAAACAAGACAGACCTGGTATCATGAAAAGCAAGGCAGGGCTGTATATATTTAATAATATAAATTAATTAATAATAAAAATTAATGAAATAAAATAAAAAAGCAAGGCAGGGCTGTATATATTTAATAATATAAATTGTATATTTTTAAAAATTAATTTAAAAAAATAAACCAAGGTAGACCTGAAATGAATCGCCTCTCCACCTCCTCCTCCTCCTTCTCATCCTCGGTGCCTTTTGGCAGCCCCGCTCCCACTCTTCTGCCAATGGCTGGCTGGCCAAAGGGGACAAGCTCCTCTCAGCTAGGCCCTTGTGCGCGTGCGCGCAAGCGAAACAAGCGTGCGCTGCCACTGGCCCATGCCAGTGCCGCGGCCCGAGCGGTGAAATGAAAGAGGAGCCCATCCCCTTTGCCTGGTGTAGCAGAGGGAATGGCAGCAAGCGTTGCTTGTTATCTGGTTACATGACACATGACAGCTTCAAGAAATTCCCTTGATTGCACAGCCATTACAGGTACAAGAGCCTCTCCAGTTTTCAGTCTGGCAACCCTAATCTCCATACTGCTAGAGGTACCATCCTTGAAAAGGTGTCTAAGTTGTTATATGTGTCTCAGAGTACAACAGGGTAGATGAGGCAGACAAAGATGGCTCTTGGTCTGAACACGACACTGCAATTTCATCTTGGTGCAGTGGCAGTGGTAGTGGGGATGTTTCCTGGAGAACTGTGTCCCAAAACGATGAAGACCTCACAATGTGCTCCCACAACCCAGCATTGAGTCCTTGCAGGAACTGCTCTTTGTCCTTACATGGCCAATAAGGGGAGTGGTCAATAAGAGGAGTAGATGGCTTGGGTCCAACCTATTTGAGGGATCGCCTGCTCCCATATAATCTGCCTTGCACACTCAGGTCCTCTGGGAGGAATCTATTGCAGCCTTTAAAAACCAGACTAACTGCTACCTCCCAGAGGGCCTTCTCTGCAATTGCTCCCAATCTATGGAACGGCCTGCCGGACGAGATTGCCAGCTTAGACAGCTTTTTAAAAAGCTGTCAAGACAGATCTCTTCCTGCAGGCCTTTCCTGAACAAAAGTGCCCGGCCACAGAATGACTGCCCTTCACATCATGTATTAGCCCACCGCTCTGTCCTTGTTATATTTTTTATTGTGTTTTTAATAAATATTTTAATTGTAACATGTTTAATCCTATTTTAAGGGGGAGGGGGAATTTGGAACATAATGTTGTAAATGTGGATATTTTAATATGTTTTGAGCCGCTTTGATTGTCTCATCACAGAAAAGCGGGATAAAAATAAAAGTTTTATTTTATTTAGTTAGGAGTATCCCTCAATAACATTTTATCTGACAACATCTTGAGCAAAGTGTAAACCTTGGTGGTAGAAATCGAAGATATAGCCATGTTATCCTGGAAAATCAGTATTCAAAAAGATCTTGGAGTATCTTTGCTGGTAGCATGAGCTTTCGTAGACTTCAGCCTATTTCTTCAGCTCTTTCTACTAACTACTTCTTTCTTTCAGTTAGGTCCAAAACACACTGCAGAAATAATCCAGTTTGTGACTGCTTTAACTGCCCTGGTTCAATGCTAGGGAATCCTTGGAACTGTAGTTTCGTGAGACATTTAGCCTTTTTTCTCAGAGAGCTCTGGTGTCACAATAACTACGAAGATTGTGATCCCCCCCCCATCCTTATCCCATCTTTGACTGCAATCCTATGAAAGGCTTTCAGATTGTAGTGCTATCATCCCATCATTGAAGTGGCACTGCATTAATACTGACTCCTGTTAATGCAAAATGCCCGGCAATGCCGCTTCAATGAGAGGATCTGCATGATGCCATATGAAAATGTCACAATCGTGCTTTCAGAATGGGAAAAGGATGGGACAAGAATGTCTGATAATTCCTCATTTGATAATCTTCTACAATTCCCAGGATTCCCTAGCTCTGAGCCAGGGCATGTGAAGTGGTCTCAAATTGGATAATTTCTGCAGTGTGTTTTGGACCTTATTCTCAAAGGTGCTACAAGATCCTTTTGCAAAATGTAAGCCTGTGACCCTAGCATCGTCACCATTTTTCTCCTACATGAGTTCCTGTTACAGAGAGGAAGAGGAGAGAGGTAGCTGGGCAGCCATTAGCCTCTGCAGAGCAGTTCCTGCTACAGAGAAGAGGAGAGAGGTAGCTGGGCAGCCATTGAAGAGTGTGCTTCTAGTCACATCTTCAGTGAGTCACACCTGTGAGTCACTAGGGGCGGAGCTAGCAGACTAGCTCTTTATTTCTTCTCCCAGAGCCTCTGCAGAGCAGTTCCTGCTACAGAGAAGAGGAGGAGAGAGGTAGCTGGGCAGCCATTGAAATCTACTGCAAAGGCAGAATTGATCGAGCTCACTGCCACAAATTGTTGAAGCATCAGGGGCTTAGCGTTGGTGTTTTCTGGAGGATTCTTTTTTTCAGGAGGAAGCCCACAGTCCTGTTCCAGTAATTTCCTAAGACTATTCAGTATGGACACTGACGGAACCACGGCAGTCACCTGCAACACTTGTGGGATGTTTGTCTTCTTGCCTAAAGAAGTGGAGAACTTCACATGCCCCAAGTGCAAGTTGGTAGCCCTCTTGGAGGAGAAAGTGCAGCAGTTGGAGTACAGAGTAGCTACATTTCAGCATATTAGGGAGCAGGAGGATTTCCTGGACAGAACAGAACTAACAATCCTGGATGAATACCATGCAGAGGAAGATGCTAGAGCCGAGGAGGTCACTTCACATACACAGGAGGAAGATAGTTGGAGGAATATCACACAGAGAAGTAGGCCAAGAAGGGATTGTTCGGGGAGCTTGCAGCTAGAGAATCGATTCAAAGCTCTTTCCCTTATCAAGGAGGATGAAGAAGAGCAGCATGGACAGACTTCAGGGACAGAGCAGGCAAGCCTGAGTGTCCCACCCAAGGGAACAGCTGCTGCTAAATCTTGTAGGAGGCGTGTGGTCGTAGTGGGGGACTCCTTGCTGAGGGGTACAGAAGCAGTGATTTGTAGGCCTGACAAGATGTCTCGAGAGGTGTGTTGTCTCCCAGGGGCAAAGATCCGTGATGTGACAGAGAGGCTGACAAGACTGGTCAAGCCTACTGACCAATACCCCTTCCTCTTGGTCCACGTGGGAACCAATGATACTGCAAGTGTCCGGGAAAGCAGCCAAAGGGCTGATAAGACAGCTAGTTTTCAAACAAACAACCCCCTCCCAGCACAGCAAAGTCAGTGTAAGCTACACAGTCCTGGAGAGTTGCAGTAGCTTTACCAAAAGGGTTTACCAGAAGAATTGTCAGACGGTCTGAGGTTCAGGGTAACAGATAGGCAGGTAGATAAAGCAGTCCAAGGTCAAGTTTCCGGGTAGTCAAGACAAGAAGCCAAGGAGCCAGAGACAGAGTCTTTCCTCTAAAAGAGTCAGATATCCACTGGCAAAGAACCACACATGCTCCAGGTGCTTAAGAAGGCAAGGAGCTGGCCTTCAGCTGTGCCTGATTACGAAGACGTTTCTGATAAAGCCTCCGAGATCTTCGAAGACCCTCTCTTTCTGCTCGACGCTCATTGAAGGTAGGCACACTGCCCAGATCCTCCTCCATGTCCACAGCCTCGGCACCAGGCAAACTTGACTGCTGAACCTCTGGAGGGGCCATAGACTCTGCTCCAGCAGAACTAGGGCCAGCCTCTGGCTCCTCCATTACAGGTTCAAGCCCCTGGGGCTCTGGCTCCTCCGTTAAAGGTTCAGATCCCAGAGGCTCTAGCTCATCCTCTGAGTCCTCCAAGCCATCTTCCAGGCTGGGCATGACAGCAAGACACAGCCTGCAGAACATCAAAAGGGATTACGAGGCGCTTGGTAGGAAGCTGAAAGGAATGGATATACAGGTTGTCATCTCATCTCTTCTGCCAGTTGAAGGGCATGGTCCAGGAAGGGAGAGGAAAATAGCGGATGTGAACAACTGGCTTTGCAGATGGTGCCGCCAAGAACAATTTGGATTCTTCGATCATGGGCTGCGGTTCCATGAGGAGGGACTTCTTGCAACGGACGAGTTGCATCTCACACCAGTTGGAAGAAATGTTTTTACCAACAGTCTCAAGAACTTGATCAGGAGGGCTTTAAATTGAGTTCCGTGGGGAAGGGAGACAATATTAAGGAAGGCGAAAGGGCTGAAGAAAATAGTCAAACAGACATAGAGGAAACAAGAAAAAAAGTGCAAGGATCTAACAGTGGGAGGCAAAGAAACTTGCACAAGCAAAAAGTAAATGGGACCCGTGGTTTGCGATGCCTCTACACTAATGCACAGAGCATGGGAAATAAGCAAGATGAACTCAAACTCCTAGTACAGCAAAGCAAATATGATATAATAGGCATCACTGAAACCTGGTGGGACGGGTCTCATGATTAGAATGTGGAAATAGAGGGGTATAACCTTTTTAAGAGAAATAGGCCAAACAGGAAAGGAGGAGGAATAGCACTATATGTCAGAGATATTTACACCAGTGAAGAGATCCAGGACATCAATCATGGAAGCCAGGTGGAGAGCATCTGGATAAGAATCAAAGGGGAGGGAAACAACAAGGATGTTATGGTGGGAGTCTACTACAGACCCCCAAGTCAGACGGAGGAATTGGATGATGCCTTTCTAGAACAGATGACCACACAGTCAGAAAAGAGAGATGTAGTAGTGATGGGCGACTTCAACTACCCTGATATTTGTTGGAAGTCAAACTCAGCCAGATCCTCAAGGTCTAGCAAATTCCTCACTTGCCTGGAAGACTATTTCATGGTCCCAAAGGTGGAAGAGGCAACAAGGGGGTCAGCTATTTTGGATCTGATCCTAACCAACAAGGATGACTTGGTTAATGGGGTGCAAGTGGTGGGATCCTTAGGTGGAAGTGACCATGTTCTCCTGGAGTTTGTTATACAATGGAGAGGAGAAGCCAGGCATAGTCAGACACGCATCCTAGACTTTAGGAGAGCGGATTTCAGTAAACTTAGAGAAGTATTGAGGGTGATCCCACGGTCAGAAATACTAAAAGAGAAGGGAGTTCAGACCGGATGGTAGTTTCTCAAAAGAGAGATACTGAAGGCACAATTTCAAACAGTTCCAGTGAGAAAGAAAAATGGGAGGTGTCTCAAGAAACCAGGATGGATGACTAAGGAACTTTCAACCGAGCTAAGTTTGAAACAGAACATGTATAAGAAATGGAAAAAGGGGGAAATCACAAAAAAGGAATTCAAAGAAATAGCAGGCATGTGCAGGGGTAAAGTCAGAAAAGCTAAAGCACAGAATGAACTCCGGCTTGCTAGAGAGGTTAAGAACAATAAAAAGGACTTTTTTGGATATGTCCGCAGCAAAAGGAAGAAGAAGGAAACGATAGGGCCACTGCGTGGAGAAGATGGCAACATGCTAACAGAAGACAGAGAAAAGGCAGAATTACTCAACACCTTCTTTGCCTCAGTCTTCTCAGAAAAAGAAAAGGGTGCTCAACCTGAGGATAATGGAGCAGAGGACAGAATAGGGGAATTTCAGCACAGAATAAGTAAAGAGATAGTAGAGGAACACCTTATTAATCTAAATGAATTTAAGTCTCCGGGACCAGATGACCTCCATCCAAGCTTATTAAAAGAACTGGCAAATGTAATATCGAAGCCATTGGCAATAATCTTTGAGAACTCCTGGAAAACAGGAGAAGTCCCAGCAGACTGGAGGAGGGCAAATGTTGTCCCCATCTTCAAAAAGGGGAAAAAAGAGGATCCCAACAATTATAGTCCAGTTAGTCTGACATCAGTACTAGGAAAGATTCTAGAGCAGATCATTAAACAGAGAGTCTGTGAACATCTAGAAAGCTATGCCATAATCACAAAAAGTCAACATGGGTTTCAGAGAAACAAGTCATGCCAGACAAATCTGATCTCTTTCTTTGATAAAATTACCAGCTTGGTAGATGAAGGGAATGCTGTGGATATAGTATATCTTGATTTCAGTAAGGCCTTTGACAAGGTTTCCCATGACATTCTTGCAAACAAGCTTGTAAAATGTGGGCTAGATAAAGTAACTGTTACATGGATTTGTAACTGGTTGACTGGGCGAACGCAAAGGGTGCTCAACAATGGCTCTTTTTCCTCCTGGAGAGAAGTGACCAGTGGGGTCCCACAGGGCTCTGTCCTGCGCCCAGTGCTATTCAACATCTTTATCAATGACCTGGATGACAGAATTGGGAGCACACTTATCAAATTTGCAGATGACACCAAATTAGGAGGAATAGTTAATACTCCAGAGGACAGGACCAACATTCAAAATGATCTGAATAGACTAGAAAGCTGGGCCAAAGCTAACAAAATGAAATTCAACACAGAGAAATGTAAGGTACTGCACTTAGGGCAGAAAAATGAAATGCACAAATATAAGATGGGAGACACATTGCTGAATGAAAGTACATGTGAAAGAGATCTAGGAGTCCAAGTAGACCATAAGTTGAATATGAGTCAACAGTGTGATGCAGCAGCTAAAAAGGCCAATGCAATTCTAGGCTGCATCAATAAAAGTATAGTGTCTAGATCAAGAGAAGTAATAGTGCCACTGTATTCTGCTCTGGTCAGGCCCCACCTGGAATATTGTGTCCAGTTCTGGGCACCACAATTCAAAAAGGACATTGAGAAACTGGAGCATGTCCAAAGGAGGGCGACTAAAATGGTGAAAGGTCTGGAAACCTTGCCCTATGAGGAACGACTCAGGGAGCTGGGGATGTTTAGCCTGGAGAAGAGAAGGTTAAGAGGTGATATGATAGCCCTGTTTAAATATTTGAAAGGATGTCACATTGAGGAGGGAGCAAGCTTGTTTTCTGAACAATGGATGCAAGCTACAGGAAAAGAGATTCCACCTGAACATTAGGAAGAACTTCCTGACAGTAAGGGCTGTTCCACAGTGGAACAAACTCCCCCGGAGTGTAGTGGAGTCTCCTTCCTTGGAGGTCTTCAAGCAGAGGCTAGATGGCCATCTGTTGGGGATGCTTTGATTTGGATTTCCTGCATGGCAGGGGGTTGGACTGGATGGCCCTTGTGGTCTCTTCCAACTCTATGATTCTATGATTCTATGATTTTCAACATCTTTCCAGACGAAGAAGCCAAGGAAGCTTCGAAAGATTGTATAATGTATTTTATGCTTTGGAAGTGGCCCAATAAAAGCATTGCTGCTTGTGAATCTTGGAGGAAGTGGTTTCTGACACAGCCTTCCTTGGTCTGTTTGCTACGTTCAAATGCAGAAATTACATTGTTTCCTCACATTCTTTCTCTGTCTGCTGCTACCCCAGATTTATGGAGGTTTACTTAGCATGACTTCAAGAACTTTGCAGTGAAGGAATACGATCAAATTCTCTAGGTATTAGGCAATTTTGTTGAAAAAGAAACTTTCTGAAGATAACGGGTAAGGCATTTTGCATATCCCGTTATTCAAACAGAAAGGTGTTGGGAGGGGTGGGGAACATTTGCACCCATCCCACAAGTAGTCAAAAAAGTAGGTTAGATTTGAGCTGAGGCAATGGCTAAAGAGTGCTGCCTGTCATCTAATAAGGTCTGTTCTCAGTAATTACAGTGACACAATCTGATCAGTGAGGACTAAGTATCTTCATCTGAAAGGGATCGGATGAAATTAGTGCTGATGTAATAAGTACCATTTGTCACCATTAGAGAGAGAAGTGTTGACAGGCCCCTGTTGTTGCCATAGCAACCCTTGCAGTTCAGCATCTCTTTGTGTGGGTTTAAACTATAACAAGTCATAATAGTCTAGAAGCTAAAGAAGACATTGTCAAGGTAACTTCATTACAATCTTTCTCTAAGTTGGGTCATTTAAGGCTACCTGATGTCACCAGAGCTGCATCATTGATCTCCAAAAGTAGCAAATATTGGAAGGGCTTTATAGTGGTCTTTGAAAAATTCTGACTAAGCTTATCTTTAAAAAAAAAAAAATCTAGGGGAAAAACCCAGACAATAAAGTTGGTGTATTGTTAACATTCACAATATAGGAACATTCCAAGCAGCTGGTTATGTTTTGATAATGACCATAACATATTGTTTAGCATATGCGATGCTACAGATGCCAGAAAATAAATAGCAATCACCATGGATAGCATTTGAGAAAGCAATGATGGAGGACAAAAAATATCGGGTTGGTGAGTGTTTTTCAAACAAGCCAGCCACTTTCAAATGGCTCTGCTCTTGTCTTAAAATGAAACTGGCTCAGCATTGTTAAAAGATATACTTGCAAAACTCAAATTGTTACCTTTTATTTATCATATGCACAAGTAATAATAATAATAATAATAATAATAATAATAATAATGTTTATTTATATACCACCCTTCGAAACATCAGGGCGGTGTACAACAGTGAAAATAAAACAATACATATCTCAATACAATACATATTAATACATATCTCAATACACAGCAATAGCATTTAACAATACATATCTCAATACAGCCAGCGACAAATAGCTCAACAATAAAAATACAACAACAATACACAACACGCTAGCCGGGGCACAGCTCAGTGCCTGCCCCCCTACAGGACAAAATGGCTGCACAACTGCGCAGTTGCGCAGTTGTGAAGATGGTCCAGTCCAAAGGCGTCCTCCCTGTGGCAATGCGCAACTGCGCTGGTGTCCTCTCCGGAGGAAGAGAAATAAGAAGGGCCCAGCTGGCCAGCAACAAACCCCAACTCCCAGGACTAGGGACAGGGGAATGCAGGTGCACCAGAGAGAGAGAGAGAGAGACTGCATCCACACACTTGGCACCTCTTTCACTCTTTTCTGGCTCTAGGCTATGGAATTCTGGGAGTTCGGCCCAGAGGGGAAGAGAAGGAGAAGGAGGAGGGAGAGGAGGAAGAAGAAGCAGAGGAAGAAGAGGGGAGGAAGAAGAGGAGGAGGAGGGAAAAGAAGAAGGGATCCAATTCAGATCCAAAGGTCTTCCCATGTGTGTGTGTGTGTGCATGCGCCCAGTCCCACAACAAACTCCAACTACCAGGAGGGGCAGGAGAGCACACAGACGAGAGCATGCCAGAGAGAGAAATAAAGACTGAGAATGAATCTACACTGGAGAAATCACCCAGTTTGGCACTGCTTTTAAGCATCCTGGCTCAAGGCTATGGCATTCTGGGAGTTGGAGTTTGTTGTGGGCCCAACTCCCAGAATTCCATAGCCTAGAGCCAGGAAAGAGAAGTGGTGCCAAACCAGGTGATTTCTCCAGTGTAGATACAGCCTAAGTCTCTCTTTCACCTTCTCTTTGGGGCCCCCTTTGGCTGGAGGGCCTGGGGAGGTACCCCGCTTGCCCCAGCCTAGCTATGGGCCTGCTACACACACAATCGCTTCCCGCACCACCGAGGAAAGGCTACGCGAACGGGAAAATGGCACCAGGAATGCCAGGAAAGTGAACAAAACGGGTGACACCCCCAGACCAACCCCTTTAACATTGGCTCTCCCATCCCAAAATACCTGAATCAGACACCCTTGACATTCCCATTAATTTACCTTGGATTGGACACGGTCCCTGGCACAAGAACCACTGGAAAAATGGTGTCAGGATAACCCAGGTTATCCACTGCTGATTTGGGTTCTTGATAGAAAAATCGACCAAATTTGGATTGGACGCGAATTCAAATGGAAACGATTTCCCTATAATCTGATTCTTGATTCTCTTTATAACCCAGTGGGAATAGGGCCCTAAGGAAGGCCATGCTTTGACACAGCAGCTCATACCTATTTGACCTTTCTGGCTCTGAAGACAGATTTAGAAGTAAAAGGCAATGGGTGATGAAAATTCTAAAGATGGGAAACTTAGGAGAGAAGGATTAATTTAATTGTTAGGGAGTAGGTCTTGAAAAAGATGCTGAGCTCATTAACAGTTAAATGGTTAATTCTTTTCTATTGACTTTCTCACTTCTAGAAAATTTGAAAGTCTGATGGCAACTTGTTCAGTAGTCAGCAGGTTCCACTGTTTTGTTCTTATATATGGAAAAATTCAAAACTTGTATCCCTCCTAGGTGAGATTAGAGTTTCTGTACTTTTTTGTGATTTTCCAGACTCCAGGATGCTTCTGTGAAAGTTTCAGGAAGATTGTGTGTGTATGTGTGAGTTTAAAATTTCATTTTGTGAAAAATGCTACAATTTTGCAGAAAAATATATACTTTTTAATGTAAGAAAGCAATAAAAATAAAAAAGTGTGGTTGGTAAAATTTGGGGTTTTGTTGTACCATCTCTATTGAGATACCCTTTCTTAGAGAAACAAGAAAATCTGAGAATATACTTTCACCCCTAGCCATCAGCATGTTGTCCAGCACTGTGTTCTTTCTTATGAATAAAAGAAACCAAGTTTTGCAAAAATATACTAAAGTACATGCAAACTGGATTGCATTGCATAGTTTACACGGGCAATTTGGCTTATCAGTGCACAGAATATAACCAATGACTACTGCTTATGATGGTTTTTGTCACCTCTCAGTACAAAGGCAGTATATCTCTGAATACCACTAGCCTGAAAGAGCGCTGGGATACGGATATTCCCCTCACATTCTGTTTGTGGGCTACCCAAATATATGTGGTTGGCCATTAAGGGAAACAGGAAATCAGATTACATAGCCCTTTGGTCTGATCCAGCAGGGCTTCTCCTATGTTTATATAGAATGATTATGCATACAACATATATGATTTCAAATATGAACTCATATTTACCTGTAAACACTTTTGGAAGCAAGGTAGTGTTTAAGAAAAACTGACAGCATAGAGTACTCCAATAGACAAACATTTACAGACACACTTACATGTGAGGTAAATCATAAAATACATAATCCATTAGGTTTACAGACAGCAAAAGGGTACATTATCACCTCCTTTCACTAGTTGCAGGCTGCTAATGACACAGGCAGGTTTGTTGTTTGAGTTATTCACAGTTTTAGGTGTTTTACACTTCAAGTGACACAAAAACTGCTGCTGAAACTTGTCTCACAAACCAAAAGTTTCTGTTCATTAGTGATACATCACCTAAATAGCATGTAAGTATTTGGTTGTTGTTGTTGTTGTGTGCCTTCAAGTTGTTTCTGACTTATGGCAACCCTAAGGGAAACTAACCATGGGGGTTTCTTGACAAGATTTGTTCAGAGAAGGGTTTGCATTGGCCTCTCTCTGAAGCTATGAGTATGTAACTAACCCATGGTCACCTAGTGAGTTTCCATAGTGGAGCGAGGATTTGAACCCTGGTCTCCAGTTGTAGTCCAATGCTCAAACCACTAGCTAAGATCTTTTCTAGAGAGAACCTAATTGAGAGAATTTTAGAGACAGTTGCTTTTGGTGGAACAGAGTATTCCTCCACACACACACACACACACACACACACACACACGCGACATACACCAGAACAGGAGTTCTCTGGAGTTCTGAATGTTTTGCACTCTTAAAACCTGCTACAGAAACATGACTGTTGATTGCAATCATCACAAATTGTCTTTTTCTTGACATGACAAGCAACCCTGTTGAAAAAGTTGTCAACCACCATGAGGTTTTCCCCCATGTGAGATGAAAAGATGAAAGTATTTTTTTTTTCCATTATCAGCAGCAATACCAAAAAAGTTGTATTTTGTGCAAACATTGTGGATTATTTTATTTTATTTTTGCAGGAAAAGACCCTCAAATGAAATCATAAAATAAAATCAAAGATCAAAAATGTGCCAAAGTTCTTGTAATTTCAGATGGGGAGAAAACTTTTGGAATGTTTCATTCTTGATTGTCAGAGTGAACTAAGAAAAGATTTGTATGCTTATGAAAGTTGTAATTTCTAATAAGTAATACAACTGGGGTCATACTGCTAGTTTACGCAGTGAAAAATTATATTAAAAATAATTATTTTCTGGAAAACCATTTCATGTTACAGTACAACAAAAAGTACATCTGTTTACACAGGGAGCCTGCCAACACTACTTTTGTCTAGTTACACATCCCAATGTACCATTGTGTTATGTACCTTCAAGTCAACTCTAGCTTCTGGTGACCCTATCCTAGGTCTTTTTTTTTGGGGGGGGGGTTGGCAAGTTATATTCAATTGCCTTCATCAATGGCTGAGACAGTGCCATCATTCTACTTTGTAAACTGGGATGGTACCAGACTATACATGGTAGGAACAACCTCCTATCAGACAACCACACACACAAAAAAGTGCCTAATATACTCCATCTTCCTGGAATATTAACAAAACATTGCAATCTTCCCCAACTCAAAAGTTGTTTCCAAGCATTTTTTGGAGTCATTCCCTCTCTAGGGACCTTATCACAACACTTAAATAACCTGGCTTACTTCTTCTGAACTGAAGTGTAATTCAGACTGCAGCTGGGTCCTATCACAATGATTTTGCTGCTGAAACCACTGGGTGAGTCCAGCACAGGTCCCAGGTGAGCTTCGGGAGCCTCATTTTGAAACCGGGAACTTTCTGACTTAAAAAAACGGCCACCAAAGAGTGCCAGGGACCTGTGCTGCAGCTGGGCTGGACTCACCCGGTGGCTTTGGCAGAAAATCCTTGCGATAGGATCTGGCTGCAGTCCAAATTACACTTCAGTTCAGAAGAGGTGGGCCAGGTTATTTAAGCTGTGCGATAAGGTCCTAGGAGTCATCTCTGTAGCTTTCATCCCTTCCTGGTACTAAGGAAAGACTTCCCCTTACTGGCTGTTTGATAGTATCTAAATGATGTATCTCTGGCCCCATACAGACAGGCCAAAATAAAGCTGCTTCGGGTCACTTTGCTGTTTAAATGACATACGCATCTTAAGGGGCCAGAAGCTGCACCAAAGCCATGCTCCAGTCCTAAGTGTGGCTTTGGTGCGGCTTCTGGACTCTTAGGTCGCATGCATCATTTAAACAGCATACCTCCAAAGTGACCCGAAACAGCTTTATTTTGGCCTGTCTGTATGGGGCCTCTCACTATTCCAGCATAAGCCACAATGCAGTTGTGGAATATGTCCTTGACATTTACGAGATATCTAGGCCCTGATGTTGGGATTAAAAAAAACAACAAGTCAACTGCAAAGACTGGTTTGAATATCTCTAGCTTAGACATTGGTGCAAATCTGGGGTATATCTAGCAATCAAATAAAGCAGATTGATCATGGGGCAATTAAATCTGTCAGCACTATGCCCCACAAAGGCTGGAAGGAGTCAAGAATGATATGTATTGAGAATGATGTTAACCAATGATGAAGCCTTACACTAACCCTTCAGGAGAAAAGTTCAGAAAACAGTCTCATATGCTCAAACCCCCATTGAAGAGATCTAAAGGAGAATGGTACTGTTTAATTACCTACACGCTGTGACTGCTGATCCCTACAATTGTGCTGCTGACAATTTATCAGGTGCAGCATCCCACTTCCATGTGAAGCAGGTATAAATCACAGGAAGCATGCCCAGGCTATGTCATCTACCTCTCCAGCTCAATTAGCAAACAACTGTCTTTTCCTCTCAGCTTGCTTCTTTTATCATGTCTTCTCATGTTTCTCTGCCAGTTTGCTTCTCCTTTGTGCATTAGCAGTTCTGCAGAATGCTAATGATGCACAGCATAGCAGAACTGCAGGAAGTTCTTTTAGCAATTTCTTTGGCCTGTACAAAGGCCTAATCAGGAAATGCTCAGGAATCACAACAGCTTGGCTAGTATTAACAAAACCAAACTTGTTGCAAGAGAAAGCTTCTCTTTCACCCCAAAACCTGTCTGAAACAACAGGAACAACCATTCAGTCTCTATATAATGAAAATAGCACTGCTGCCAAAATCTAATAAAAAAGCCATGAAAAGGGGAGCACATGTGAATACAAAAAGTGGCCTTATACCACATCAGACCATTGGTCTATTCAGCTCAGTACCATCTGTAACAGACTTTCTGATGGGAGTTGAAATCTTAAAGATCAGTAGTAACTTATAAATGTATAATTGTGTTACTTCACATCTGGTGCTGAAAGCTCCAATTTGAATTCATTTACAGAAGACAATATATTGCTTTCCCAGAGGAACAAAATAAAGCAAAAATAATGACATCATGATGCCTTCCAAGGAAGGATTGAGACTAAAAGAAAAGGACAAAGGAACTCAACAGTGATATTTGCAAATAAATGAACAATAATAAATCTCATGTACACAAAGTGTGCATACGAGCACTAAGAGGTCATGCAGGATAGCATTTTTATCCTATTAGTTCTATTACTGTATTTTTATTCTCCTGTCTTATGTATCTATAGGCTGGATCAGATAATGCTTCCTAATGGATCATTGATGCCACAGGTTCAAACTGATGTTTGGAAAAAATTTTAGGACTACAACTTTTGGAGTAGTAACCTAGGCAGCATGACCATAAATTGGAGAATTCTGATCATTCTGCCTGGGGGTTCTGGGTGATATAATCCCAAAAGAAATCTTTCCAAACCTTGAATCAGACACACATGGAAACTATTATTCTCTACTATGAAAATAAGACACAATAAATATGTTCTTTCCCTCCCTCTTCCCTCCATGGCGAGTCCCTTACAATTTAAAATTAATAACAGCTCCTTATGACATGCACACTTTAAAAAATATTTAGCAATGATAGACAGGTATGTACAAGAATAATAAAGAACAAACAGCCAAATAAACCTGTACAGCATATTGTGTCACTTTTAGTTTACAAAAAGCAAATTAACTTCATCATAACACATACACACAGTATGAAAACAAACAAAAGCACATCTCAAATCAGTTTCATCCTAACCTGTTACGCTATGTATTATATATGTATTATCCTATTATCTCTTAGATTGTACGCCATAGGCAGGCTTTCTCGTATATACTTATTGTTTTATGTACAGCGCTGTGCAAATCTACAGTGCTATATAAATAATAATAATAATAATAATTCTTTCTCATTAAATAAACCACAGTTCCCAGAGCGTGTAGATCACAGTTTAAATTGCACAACAGTGGTTAGCTGAAATTCCAAAGGAGACATTCTCAGTTTCCTGATGGGTAAGAAAAGAAAGAGAGGAGACCATAGTCCAGGGGAAGGATTAACATTTCTTTTGGAGCAATTGACTGATCTAGCACAAAAGTTAACAAATCTTACACTAAGAATAGAGAGGCTTCTGGAGTCTGGAGCTGCATCAACCTCTCTATGTGAAAGTGGAAGGGACCAGGCAATTACATCTGATTAGAAAGGTAGGAAAATACTTCAAGTTTCAAAAGTCAGATTCTCTGCTTAGATCACAATGCAAGGCAGGCACAATTTGTTTTAGGGGAAAATCATGTCCCCCTGGCAATGTGATGCTCACTGTTTTGGGGGAAATGTTAGTAAAACTTTTGGGGAGCTCAGGAAACAGCAAATGTCATTGAGGGTTGCATGATTCCCACCTCTGTCTCAGACAAAAGAGAGAATAGCTATTTCAAGATAAGAAAAAGGAGGAATTTACACAGTGTAGAATCATCAAGACATGAGTCAAATGGGCCATCTAGTGGCTTCACTAGATGAAAAGGCAGGTGGTAGGATTTCATGTGGCTTAACTAGGAAATAAACATCAAAAGGCTCATGCAGTCTGGTGGTGTTAGGAAGTACCTTTGAAGTTCTAGACAGGATGTTATATATGAATATCAGGCTAAGGAACTCTTAGCCCAGCTGACCACAGACCCAATTATTATATTAAAACCAATAATAATTATTTTAACATGATTTTAAAAATCATTTTTCAGGAGAAGGGGTTATTTTATTATGCAACACTATAAATTATATCAACATTAAACATAAATAAAATGAGGGTGAGGAGGACAGAAAAATTAATAAAAAAACCAAATTAAATCAACCTGTTATTTAATAAATAATATGTATTGTCATAGTATTTAAAATATATTTTAAAAAGCTAATTTGAATTTGTGTGAACTTGCAATGCACAGCTAGTGATGAATATATACATGTGCATGTGTGTATATTAGGTACAATTTTATGATGCCTATACAAATATAGGCTGCAAGAATAAGCATTATATGCATATAAATTGAACTCTGAGAGATGTCAAAAAGGGCCTAATCTAACTAAAATGAGAGAGGGTCAGAACCTTATTTCATTTGTTCGATTTTTTTTAATCACACATTTCTTGATTAACGTATATTCAACTATATATTTTCATTGCAAAAAAATTCCACACTTTACACAAAATGGAGGGTTATTTCTATATTTTATTATAATAACCACTTTTGCAGTGCAATTCTATGCACAAAGTCCAGTGAGGCATATCTTCCTTCCAGCTTAGTGTGTACAGGCTGCCAGGCTAATGGTGCCAAGCTAAACATGAGCATTCAAAATTGTTTAGGACTACAACTAGCCAGAGAAATTAGAAATAGTGTATGCATATGTGATGGAGAAATCATGTTAGAGAAAGTGTCAATTTTTAAGTAGTGCCAATTCACCTCAAGCAGACCATACATTGTATATGAGGATGGGTTGTTCCTTTTAAAACAAACGTTTGTGGTTGATTCTTTTTTAAAGGTCTCCTCCCATTGAGAGTAACAGGAAGAAAAATATCTATGCCCACTCTAAAACCTAGGATACATTTTTAGCAATAGCTTTGTAGGCCATGCAACAAAATGTGACAAAATCCAAAACCCACAGAAGATTGCTAGACTTATTAGCCAATCAAAATGCAGAAATTACATCTTGCAGACTTTCAAAGCTTCACTGGTTTCTTCAGCAGGCAACATCACATATTAAAAATCATACAGGCGAAACAAAATGACAATGTTAGAGTCCCAGGCCTACATTTTGTCTCAGATTTTAGTTCTCTTGTCCATTTAGATGGTCTGGAGGAATCTCAATGCAGGCAAACACCACGTTCCTTCTTGGCCATGCAGAGACAAAGGGTAATAAAAGACAGATAATAAAATTTCACTTCTATTAGCAACAGAAAACTTCTCCTGGCATCTAGATCTTGTATGATGGAATTTATTCATTTTGGGTTGGCCAATAAAAATATTGGTCTTTTGTAGATTTTGGATTTTCTTGCATTTTACTCAAGAACGTGTGGACCTTTTCCCACACTTCTTGGGATATGTTGGAGAATGAGGGTGGGTCTGAATCTGGTAGATCCCAGATTGTCTCCAATCCATATGAGCACTTTCCCCTGACCTCACCCCACCTGTGACAGAGCAGCATTTCAGGACTACTGTTTGTTAGAGGCCTAGTGACAAGCTAGAGGACTACAGATTTAATGACAAAAAATGTGCCTTTTCTGGCTTAGCCTTTGTCTCTGTGGGTTTGTTTTTTCCCCCATCAACTTTTTGTATTTGATGGCAGGCAAATTAGTTCCCACTACATTCAATGCAAAGCATAAAAGATTTGCCTGGCATTGTAAACTCATCCTGCCATTTCAGATTTTGTCTCGGCAGTTAACCATAGGACAGTCCATCTTTTAATTGTACAACAAATTTTCATAGGATGCTATTGACAAATACTTCTAATTAAGAATCAGGCAACTTTTGAAGCATGATATTTTCAGTGTTCATTGAAATGGCCAGGTGAAAGAGATGGTCTCCTTTTTGTCAAAGACGCAAAGACATCTGAGAATAGGAAGGGGGAAGGGGAGCATTAGAAAAGCTAGGCTCTGTCCTGTCATGTTGTCTTAGTGTTACATGAAATCCTGTGATGTGTGACATTAAAAAAGGTCACAATGACAATCTGACTGCTGCAATGCTGGCATATTTTTCAGCACCAGCAATAAATGAATAAAAATGAATTCCCTTCCATGCATTTTAAATAAGAACCCATTTTGACAATTTAAATATCTCTGCTCAGTATTTTTTAATCATTGTGTAATTTTATGTTCAGGACTAGAGGTGTCTAAATGATCTCATTTATAAAATCACAAGAGAAAGTGAAATTAACAGGCCATATTATTAGAAGCCTGTTAATTTCACTTTCTCTTGTTATTTTATAAATGAGATCATTTAGACATCTCTAGTCCTGAACATAAAATAATATAAAGATTAACAAATACTGAGCAGAAATATTTAAATCATCAAAGTGGGTTGTATTTAAAATTCATGAACGCTGACAGCAGCAATGCTGCTAGTAGGGTCTCCCAGGTCAGGCAGGCTTTTTGCTGAAGATCCAGACTAAATGTGGCAAACAGCTACTGGGCAGCAGCAGAAGTGGGTGGTGACACTGGTGGAGATCTCTCAGAGCCAAAGCAATGACACCATAGTTAACACTTGTTGGTACTGCTCAGGAGGAAGCACCAGTAAACCTCTTCTGAGTGTCTTTTACCATGAAAACCCTATGATGAGACAATCCAAAATGAAACAAGAGGCTGTGCCAGAAGATAAGACTCCCAGGTCGGATACCACTCAATGAGTTACTGGGGTACAGCAAAGGACAACTATGGGGAGTGCTGTGGCTAATGACACAACTGAATTCAAGCCAAAGGGACATCCAGATGCTGATGTACTCAGAAATGAAATGGAAAATCTGAAACTGTACAACATATATTATAGGAACATGGAATGTGAGAAGCATGAATCAGTAAGCTAGATATGAGGGTCATGCAGACCAGCAGCTTGGAGTGGCCTGAAGCTGTTCCAGTGCCAGTCAACCCCCAATGGGTGTCAAACCACAACAACTGCACGGTGTGGTCCTGTACCACGGTGTGGTACAGGCTTCCATAGTGGTCCTGAATGGCATGCTGGCAAAGAGCAAGCGTTCTCCATTCTTTGTCTGGCTGGCTTTTCCTGGCCAGGTATGTGCTGCATGTGGCTTTCAGCTTCTCTAGGGGCATATGTCATCTGCATTCTCTGCCCTCAGAGTGGCCAGAAGCCACTCTTTCTTGCCCATCTGTTTTGGGCCACTGTAAAACAAGAAATGAAACACATAAACATTGCAATATTTAGTGTGAGTGAGCTAAAGTGGACAGTAATGGGATATTTTGAGTCAGATAATTACACTGTGTTTTACTGAACAAATGGAAATGTAAGAAGAAATGGGGTGGCATTTATAGTGAGGAGAGATGTAGCAAAAACAGTCAAGGATATAATGCAAAGTCTGCAGCTGTCAATAAGACTTCAGGGAAAACCCATCAGTGTAACCTTATTCTGAGGCAGATGAAGAAGAAATTGAAAGATTTTATGCTGGGGTCCAGGATGAAATTAACCTTACATGAAAACAGGACTTTTTGTTCATTGTAGGTGACTGGAGTGCAAAAATAGGAAACAGAGTAGAATCAAATATTGTAGGAAAATTTGGCCTAGAATCAAGAAATGAAGTGGGAGAGTGATTGATTGAATTTTGCAAGGCCAACAGTTTCTTCATCATTTTAAGCAACCCAAGAATCATCTGTATGCTCACATTATATGACCAAGTAGAAAAAGAAAGATGATGGAAAGAACATATGGAAGTACTATATAAAAGAGATGAAAGGGTGAAAGATTCATCCAAGGAAGAACCGTATTAAGATGAACCTCTAATTTTAGAAAGTGAAGTGGAAGCTGCACTCAGATCACTTGGGGAAATAAAATCACCAGTAAAAGATGGCATACTAATAGAGCTGCTCCAAGCTACAGAGACAGAATCTATTCTAGTTTTAACTAAAGTTTGTCAACAAATAGTGTTGGAGAAGAGTTCTATGGATATTGTGGACTGCTAAAAAGAAAAATATATGGGTCATAAAGCAAATCAAGTCTGAACTCTCCTTAGAAGACAAGATGACTAAACTGTGATTGCCATACTTTGGCCATATTATGAGAAGACATGACTCACTAGGAAGGACAATGATGCATGGCAAGGTAGAAAGAAGTAGGAAAAGAGAAAGACTGTATTCCAGATGGGTAGACTCAATGAAGGAAACCACAGTCCTGAGTCTGCAAACCTGAGCAGGGCTGTTGACAATAGGGTACTTGGAGGTGGGGTTGACATACGTCAAAGTCAACTTGATGGCAGTTAGGAACAACAACAATATGGCAAAGTGGGAGACAACTGCTTAGGAAAACACTTTGTTATTGTTATTGATGTTGTTTTTTACATCCCACTCTTCTTGATTAAGGTGGTTTATAAAAGTTAAAAGTGAACATATAATTAATCCATCAATAAAAGTAAAAGCAGTTAAAATAATGCCCATTTTTAAAAAAACAAAAAAACAAATAAAGACTATAAAGCACATCATTAAAGATCCTTTCATAATGAGCAATTGGTCCTCAAAGGCCTGGCAAAACAGAACAAAATAAAAGACCTCACTTGCCAAAAGAAGGATAGGCAGGAGGGGGTCATTATCGCTTCTCGGCCTTTTGGCTAAGATCAAGTGTATTATAGCCTCCCAAAGGAAGGAGATCCAGAGTCTAGGGGCAGTCACCAAGAAAGCCATACCTGTGAAGGTGGTGGAATTGGAAGAAGGGCCTCTTCTACAGATGTCTGGATCCAGGCAGGCTCATTTAAAGAGATATGCTCTGTCAGATAGCCTAGACATAAACTGTACAGAGCTCATAAACAGCACTTTGAATTGTGCCTGGGAACAAGCCAGCAACAAATGGAGTTGCTGGAGCAGGGGAGTGGTATGACCCCTGTAACTAGCCCAAGGAGTTTATCAAATGGGAGAAATTTCTCTTAAATTCGAATGAAAAGAAAGTGGGGCCAAAACGCATTCACTTAAAGTTGCTAGTTTCGTGCAATTACGTGAATACACATTGCATTCAAACTGGCTCCGCATTGCCTGAAAATAGCATGCCATTGCCTGAATTTGCATGTGGCAGTCTATCACGCAATCATGTGAAACCACATGATTGCGTTCGGACTGACTTCCCATTGCCGAACTGGCATGTGGCGGTCTATCACGCAATAATGTTAAACCCCATGATTGCGTTCAGATTGTCATCAGATTATACTTCCAATTCCCCTTGTCTGATAAATTCCCAAGTAAACACTCTGATTGTCATTCTTCAAGCCAATTGAAATTTCAGAACACTCTTCGAAGGCAGCCCCATGTAGAGCACATTACGGAAATCCAAACTGCATGTAACCAAGACATGTGTCATTGTAGCCAGATCAGGAATCTCCAGAAACAAATCAGCACACTAGATTTAATTCCACAAAAGAACACTGGTCTCTTCAGAAATGTGGACATCCTGAACTCAAGTCTGAGTCGAGGAGTGTATCCCTGTTTTCTGATCTACTTTTTAGCTGTCCAGGAGCAGCTGAAACTTTTGAGTTCCAGAATTCTTCCATAAGCTATATGTTCATTTGAAAATTCTTCCAAAAGAGAAAATGAATTTCTAGAAAATGTAGCAGTGTTAAGCCCACTCAGGTGTTTGTTTCAGTTTAAAGATAGAAATAGAAAGAGGAAAATAAGTTTTAAAGTATTTTATGCAATTTTTGCACAAAATAACTAATCACTACAGTGTATCACAAGTGACGAAAACTCCTGCAATATATCATCTCATCTGCTCAAGAGTTTTGCTGCCCTATATTCAGCCAACAGTATTCCATTTCACTGAGATACTCCCAGAGGGATCTTGTACAAGCAGAGCAGTTAGTGTGTGTGCATAAAATTCAGTGGAGGGAAGAAATCCCTGCATCTACTCACAGCTCTCAATTACCTCTTCAGGGCTCAAAGTCATTTGGGATCTTTGCCATGTGGCTAGCCAGTGGCAAAACCCCAGTGTTAATTTCCTGTGAAATTGATGGATTCTCCAAACCTTGGCAAATGGTATATACTGTTTAATTGGGCTATGTTAGATTCAACTCATTAAACAACTATTCCCTATAATGAAGTGATCTTTTACCCCCTTTGCAACACAAGTGCCCTGCTCCACCCTATGGTGCAACATTATGAATAGTCTGAGGCATTACTAAGCACAAATTTTTCACCTAGTTTGTTTGCAGATAAATGGCATATTAAACCTGGATATATGGAGAACTGCATTTGCTGAACAGAGAGGGGCTTTTCCCCTGAGTCTGTAACAGAAGAACATACACATACGTCATGTAAATACAATAGTATATTTAATGTATCACAGTCACTAAGAGGCTGTACAGACCGGTGGTAAATGCCGGCATCAGGGTGGAGTAGGGGTGTGGTGACCACATGCCATGCGCCTTGACTCTGCTCCTTTGCTAGCATGACATTGCGTGCCCCACCGCATGCCAGGTGGCATCACAGCACTCCCTTGTACATGTGCTGCACCAAAGTAGCACCAAAAAGCCATGCTGCCAGCAGCTATGGCACTCTTTCCGTGGTGCAAAAAGCAGCCAAAGTTGTGGTGCCAAAGTTGTAATGTAATTTCACTAACCTTTTTACTCTCTTGAATTAGGTTGTTATAACTTACTCAATAATATATTCCCATCACTAGGACACTACAAGTAGAAAACTTGTGCAGAGATATTACATTCCCCTCATCACATGTGGAAAATGGTTTGTTTCTCAAAATTCTACTAGATTCATTCTCAGACTTTGGAAAAAACTGGTTCTTCTGACAATAATATAAATGAATTGCAATTCCTTAACCCTAAAATTCTGCTGTCACCATTAAAATGCAAAGCTGAGAAGGGTGCACATTCAACACTTCTTCTCTATCACCAGGCTTCCTCCACAGGGACAAAGTCAGGCTATGGAGCAATGGAGAAGAGCATCCATTATCCCCTCCTTCTCCTCCATCACCAGGCTTTGTCCCCAAGGAGAAAGCCCAGTGACAGAGCACCCGGTAACCTTTGCCCATTCTTCTTCTCTGATGTCTGTCTTCCTCATTGACAGAGCAGCAAGGAAGGGTGTGTGTTCACCCTTTCTATTCCTAGGGGCAAGGAGGGCCCAACTGGTTGTCACTCCTTGCCTCTGGGGTGTCACCTGGTGCAATCTGCACCCCCCCCCCCCCACTGTTGTGATGCCACTGGATTACATGTTATCAGTAAGTCTGAATAGTTTAGGTTCAGTGTGGTCTTTCACTTTAAGTTGTTTTATCTTTATATTCATTGTCTATATAAAATGCATCTGCCATAAAATGCAGTATTTTTAAAGTTTATTAGATTAAAAAAATATATATATGTAAAGCTGCATAAAATGCAGTATTTAACATATAGATATCATGATGTTACTTGACTTCCTTGTTGTTATTCTTGTTAGTTCAGATATTTCTGATATCTTCTCTGTATCTTGTGACCAGGATATTTAGTACAGTATTCAATAAAAGTTACATTATCTCTATGCATTTTGTATTTCCTTACTTTATGTACAATAATTTTTAACTGTTTGCTTAATTTGCTTACTGAAAACCTTTCCCTAACTAACAAAAAGAATCTTGTCTACCTTATTTAAGCTTATTTTCTCCCATATAGCTAGTTCATTTGGTTCACTAATTTTCAAAAACTGTGTCTTTCTTTCCATTTCTTTCATATAGTAATTCTGAATGGAATTTAAATGTTACAATTATTACAGGAAAAATCTTGGTTTATAATCCCAGTTCATAAACAAATTGTTATTTTATCTTATTTCCTTCTTTCAAACTAAAAACTAAAGCAGTATAGAACTCAAAAACTTTATATTATTTCAGTTAGTCCAATCCGTTCTGAAGAATATCCTCAAATTAATTCCATTCCTTTTCTATTTTTGTGTCAGTTTCTGATTGATCATGGCGGTCAATTTATCCATATATTTCATTTCTTCAACCTTCACTTTCCAATCTTCTATTTTTGGGGCTTCTTTTGTCTTCCATTCTGTGGCAATAACTAATCTTGCTGCTGTAATTAGATAAAGTATTATTTGATAATATTTTGTCACTATTTCTTTTTTATTTTATTTTAGCTGTCATATTTAGTAAATATAGTTCCAGCAAAAAAAGGTATTTGTGTCTTAAATCTTGTTTGTATGATTTTATGCACTTGATGCCAACATTTTTGAACTACACGACAAATCCACCACATATGATATAAAGAACTGGCCTCTTTTTGGCATTTCCAACATCGGTCACTTAAACTTTGATTTATTTTATATCGCTTTGTTGGTGTAAAATACCATCTATTGGAAATTTTCAAAAAGTTTTCTTTCAGATCTTGCGAGGCTGTGAAACAATTGGATTTCCTCCATGTCTCCTCCCAGTCTTCTAAGGTTAATGGACATCCTATATCTCTCACCCAACTTATCATTGAATTTTTGATATGTTCCTGCTTTAATTCCCTTTTAATAAATGTCTCATAAAATCGAGAAATTTTCTCTTTGTCTGGTGACCACAAAATTTTATCAATTTTATACTTCCATATTTTTGTGACCAGATATCCTCCAAGTTTTGTTCATCTATTAGATCAAAGAAGGTTATAAAATGCAGTATTCCAGCTCAGGTAGAATTCCTCTAATGCCATACTGAACAAGCCTCAATGGTCACCATCTGCTCCTGGCCTCACTAACCATAATGAAAGGGTTAAGGAGACTTTCAGCTATCATTCACAAATGCACCCTCAGTTTCTTGAGTCTGTTGCTCTTTCTCTGTCAGACCCCTCTCAGCTACCCCTAAAGTCTTTCTTCTGTTCTGGGACTTAGGGTTTGGGACACACTGCTAAAAGATATCATGGACTGTTGCTTCCCCCAAAGGCTTCTGCTTCCTGGAGCCAACTGTCTTTTGCTGTCACTCTAGGAAGAAGATATTCTGGAGAATGGCCTCCAGACTCTCTCTTCATTTCCAGTTCTTGCAGCTTCTGCCCTCAGTGATCTCCGTTTATCTTCTGCCTTTTCCTAGGTTCTTCTTTTTGGCTGCTGTCTCCATGGACCACTGATTTGCCATGATTGTCTTTTTATTTTGTTTCTGTCAGGACACTCTAATTGACAATTATCTTAGTATCTATCTAAAATTATGAGCCAATGAGAGCCAAAATGTAAATTACCAATCAAAAAATGATCTTTTAAATCCTCCTGTCTAACATATAAGCAGACAGATCTAACTGTGATCAACTATCCTTACAGCTTCTTTGTAGCAACTGACAAATAAAGCCTGCTCACAGTAATCATAAAATAAAGTAGCAGTCAGACTTCAACCAGAGCTAACCTTTTCACCTCTCAGTACAGTCCCCAAGAACAAACATGACCAGGGTAAAAGAATGCAACTGCTGATACTAAAATAATAATCTATGCAAAATACACTCATCCATCCACATTTGCAGCTTTGACTTTTGTGGATTTGATTATTCATGGATTTTATTAATATGTTCTCTCTAGGAATCTCTAAGTCCTCCAGTGCAACTCTATGGTCAACTTTATCCAAAAGTTACACTGAAGGACCTAGAGATTCCTAAAGAGAACATTCCACTAGGAATTTGTAGCTGTTCAGTGCAATTCTGTGGTCAATGTCTGGCAGATGTTGACCACAGAGTAGCACTGGAGCACCTAGAGAGGTGTTCTCTCAAGTAAAAACATAGGTGTTTTTTTGTTATGTGCTGTTTTTCCACATTCACAGGGGCCCTATGCCCCTAAATTCAGTGAATGTGGATGGACAAGTGTGTATCTCTAATACTGAAATAGTAGGGATAGAAAGTATATTTGAAAGTATTTCCCCCAAATGGTTGAAAAACATTAGTAGCAATTCTCAAGTATTGAGAATGTCTGGTGAGAAGAATCTTGGATAGATCACATTCTTCAGGACTTACTCTATGCAAAACTTGCATGTGGCTGTTTGGCATCAAAAACAGTTTTCACTGTATAAAACAACATTTTCTGATCAGAAAACCGTATTTCTGTGCAGGGCTATTATTCTCTGTACAGAAAATGCTATACCCTGCTCAGAAAATGCTGTTTTCACTTCCAAACATCCCTATGCAAATTTTGCACTGAAAAAGTCCTGAATTGCAAATAGTCTTCAAAAACTGCTTGGTGTGAAGATTTTATCAGAGTGGCAAGAAAATGGCTAAAAATTTCTCCTTTTTTAATTCAAGAAGAAAATTAATGAAGAATATATTCCTATGAAACAGATATACATGATATAACAAAATGTCTACAATAGTTAGGGCTAACATTTATGTCAAAAGATTTAACAATATTTATATCTTAGAATTTATTTGCCACCAACACCTTACAATATTATCCAGCCCACATCCCTTTTATTCTACCATCAACCCCATTTTGCACTGTGCTAATTATACATACATTTAAATCTATATTATTCATATAAACATTTAATGAGACATGCTCACCCTTCCCGGATTGTAAAAGCAGCCCGGATGCATGGGGAATGGCCAAGTGGGTAAGGAGAGAGACAAAGGCCTTTCTACAACAAGGTATGATTCAATAATACTTAAACGATGTGGTTTTAAGACCAGTTTTAAAAACCCAGAACAGCCCTGAACTCCATGGCATTGATTTTTTAAAAACACATTCTCCAGTATTTCATTCCTTAATGAAATGCTTGAGTGTGTAATAATTTCAAGGATTTCTTCATGAGATGGATTATCTAGATCCATTTAAGCCTGACTCTAGGGCTTGTTATGAGACAGAGTCCACTTTGATCACTTCGGTGGACCATCTATGATGGGATCTGTGATGGAAAAAGGTGTTCCTGTTGATTCAACTAGATTTCTCAGTGATTTTCAGAATATGCCAGCCAGTTCTGGGCGGGGTCACACTTCCCCTGAAGGACTCTGTTTGCAGTCTGGGGATGCTCCTAGATTCGTCTCTCCATCTGACGGCTCAGGTGGATGCGATGGTCAAGAGCACTTGCTAAGAGCTTCGACTGATATGCCAGCTGCGCCCCTTCCTGGAGTGGAAAGACCTTGAAACAATGGTACATGAGCTGGTAACCTCTCAGTTCGACTTCTGTAATGCGCGCTACACGGGGCTACCTTTGTGTCAAGTTCAGAAACTTCAATGGGTACAGAATATGGCAGCCAGGCTGGTTACTGGCATATCTAGATCTGCCTATATCACTCCTGTTTTAAAATCCCTTCACTGGCTGCCTATTAGTTTCTGGGCAAGATACAAAGTGTTGGTTTTAACCTTTAAAGCCCTACATGCCTTGGGTCCTGTCTTCTTGTGGGAACGCCTTCTCCCATATCATCCTCCCCATACTCTCCATCATCTGGGAAGAAGCTGCTTCAACCGAAGAGGACTAGACTTTCTGCAGTGACCCACAATCTTTTTCTGCAGCCGCTCCTAGACTCTGGAACAACCTGCCAGATGAGATCCATCAGATTATCACTTTGGAAACCTTTAAGAAGTCTATTAAGATGGATCTCTTCCGGCAGGCCTTTCCAGATTCGAACATCCTTGTTGACCTGCCTCCCCTCTCACCCCCCTCACATTATTCTCCATCTTTACTTTTTACCCTGTCTCCACTTGAAATTTTATCTCATTTTAATTGTTATTGTACACCATTGTTAACCTCTTTTTTGATTTAATCTCTTTTTAGCGTTTATTATGGTTTTAATAATAATAATAATAATAATAATAATAATAATAATAATAATAATAATAATATCAATAATGGTATTCTTCTTGGTTGCCTGCCTTAGATGGGTTCTGGACTCAAGAGTTTTATAGTGACTCCAGTTTTTCCTGGAAAGTTAGGGGCTGTGCAGACCGACCATTAAGGCTGGCATGGGAGCGGAGTTGCGGTGTGGCGTCCATACGATGCACACCCTGACTCTGCCCCCATGGCGGCATGATGCCATGCACTGTTCCATATAGGTCTACAAGACAAACTGGCCACATCAGTTCTCTTGCTCATATTTCCATGATCTATTATTTGCTCATTTCTATTTATTCTATTTGTAGTCCAATATATTCCATAGACTATGCATTATTTGAGGTATTCCCCTCACTGAAGCAGTAATATTTTCTTCCAAAGACTCTTTCCCAAGCATCCTTCATTCACCTGCAGTCATCTCAAGGGTTTCCTACATAAATGATATACCTTGCAGTAAGAGCTGAAATTCCTTAATTCCTTGAAAGAATAGAATGTTATTACGGCAACTAGCAGTTGTTCTATATATATATCAAATTGCTTTTGATGATGTGTGTTTTTAGCCATATGTACACTCTAAAGCAATACACTCTTGGGAAGTCCCGAATTAAAAATAGTGATAAACTCATTGTGTTGGAAAGAAGAGTATGTATAAGAATATGTATAAATTATTATTATTATTATTATTATTATTATTATTATTATTATTATTTATATCCCACCCCTTTACAAGATGCAATTGGGGCGGCTTACAAAGATTAAAAAAACATATATTCCAAAACCCTCAATCCCACCTCTTAAAATACGATTATAACGATATAATAATAAGATTATTATTATTATTATTATTATTATTGTATTAATTATATGACACACTTAATGACCAATAACACTAAACTGAATTATGAGATTCTGGGTTAAGTCACAGCGGTGGTCTTCTTTACCAAATACCCAAGAATGGCAAAATTCAGTGTTATGATAAAACTAACATCTACTAAAAGCTCAGCCAGACAATGGAACCATGCAGTTCTGTCTCACTAACTGCATAGTAACAGAAATGCTGCATCCATTCTTCTATACTTTACTAAATCCAAAACAGCCACCACCACAAAATAAACAGCAAATGGCCATTGCTTCACATAATTAATTTATTTTTGTTTATATGATGCTATAGCCAAGAACACAGTGAGCAAAGCAAAAGAAGTTGAAAGTTCCCAGAAATTTCCTGGCACTTGTTTTCCAGGTTTTCTGGGGCTTCAAAGGAGGAGAAACAGCAGTGTCAAAGCAACATGTTATAGCCAGGCTTCAACATTTTTGCATGTTTATGCTCAACATGGTGTGTTACCCATCCCCTGATGAGTGGAATGAACCTTCTTTGTACTCTTAGTACCACAAAGGTGGACAGGAATTGTCCAGGCAGCTGTAGAGTGAGTTCTGCCCCCTTCACAATTCCAGGTCTGAGAGAAAAGCAGTACTGAGGCAACTGGAATGCCTTGACCAACAGTGCCAAATAGGTAAACCCTTTTCCTAGCTACTGAGAGAGGATAGCTTCATGCCTCAGTGGGGAAAAAATGCCCCCTCCCCAGATGCTAGGTTTTTCAAAGACCAACATGAGATATCCCTCCTGGTTGCCAAGGCATCTCAAAACTGGCTGGTGCAAATGAAACAGGCCTATACAAAGCATAGCCTCCAACATTTCATAGATTTAAAAAGAAAACAGAAAACTTGTGGCCAAGCAACATTAGAGCGTAGTCAAAATGGCAAAATATACAGTGGTACCCCGGGATACGAATGCGCCGCCTTACGAAATTTCTGGGTTACGAAAAAAATCCATTTAAAAAAACTGTTCCGGGTTACGAAGGTTATTTCGGGTTACGAAAATTTTTTTGGTGCTTTTCAGCGCTATTTCGCACGAAATCGCGGCTTTTCCCCATTAGCGCCTATGGCTTTTTCGCCTTACGAAGATTTTCGGGTTACGAAAGCGGCGGCGGAACGAATTAATTTCGTAACCCGGGGTACCCCTGTATTAATGATGTAGAATACACAAGCTAGGAGAGGCTGCAGCAGTTTGGTTTAGCCTGATCCTAATGAGTAGGGCAAGATTCTACCAACCAGGTGTCTAAAGATTAGGTGACAATCAATCCCACAGCAGCTGCTGTGAGTTTTTGTTGTTCACTACTGTTCTCTCTGGCTTTCATGTTCTTCCTAACTGTAGATCTATTTTAATTATTCACTGGCTTTTATGCCTCTTTGTCTTTCTCTTGCACTTCTGGTTATCATGACTACTGGCTTCTCTTGATGTATTTTGAGTCTGCTGTGTACTCACTAATGCACCTCTCTTCAACTTTGGGGAACTCACTTGATTATCTGTGTATGACCTGTACTGGCTCGATTGATTTGTAACTGCTTCGTCTTACTAAAGGCTGCTTCTCCTGGCACTTGTTCCCTGTAGGCACAGGAAAATGGTGGCTACACAGTAGTCATACCAATAGCCCCCCACGCAATCTCCCTTTACAGTAGGGAATGCAGCAATAAGCTTCAACAGCCAAGCAGTGGCCAAATACTCTTGAATCACTCTTTGTCTGTCTTTTCAATAGTCTACCCATTCTTGTATGTATTACTCTTGAGACACACCAATAAAGGACATATTTTATGGACTTGTATCCTCTAAAAGGATGGGTAGATAGATGGGGAATTTCTTCACCAAAAATGAAGAGGGAAATCATGGTGACCAAGATGATCATAGCCTAAATGCAAACAGTCTCAGGTAGTGTGGGGCTGGAGATTTAATCATATATGCTGACAGCCACATTCAAGCTCCCACCAAAAATTTGACTCATGTCAAATAGGAATATTTAAAATTCACAAGTGGAAACTCTGAGCCTCCAAATGTTTTAGCCAACAGCTCTCACAGTTTCTTACTATTGGTCATGCTATTTGGAGCTGGTAGGAGTTTCTGTAAAGGTCTGGCTTATTAAAGGATGCATTTAAAGACCTTCACACCTTTGCCTTACCTCATCTTTTTGTCCTTCTAGCCAATTTACAATACAGCTCCAGTCTTCACACTTCTAATTCTCTAAAAATGCCACACTCTTGTTAAAAGCTCCACCATTTTTGTTTGCTGTTCCTAATGCTTGTTTCTTCTCCCTAGAACATCAACATCATTCAACTTCTCTGTTCTTTTCAATAGTATCCTCAGAAACTTCCCTCCCCTTTGAAGTATAATGCCTCTAGGCTGCAATCCTACAGGTACTTACCTAATGTAAGCTCCCTTGTGTTCAGTGTGCCTCCTTCCATGTGGTGGACTGGGTTGCAGATTTAGTCATTATTTATTATTCTGGTTTCTCTTCAGATATAAATCTTTTAATTTATTGCCCTTCCCTCTCCATTTTCTTTCTTCCTCTCCCTTCCCTCTCCCCTATCAAAATTCAGATTTCCCAAGCAATTCAGGACATATTTGCTTATGTTACACTGTAAAAAGTAATGCACATAGATGGCATGATTGATAATCATAACAGAAGCTGGCACTCAGATAATAGTAAATAATCTCAACAACATGGGTATTTGCATTGACTAAAGATAAGTGCACGTTATCTGATTTTCTTACTGTAGAGTGATGTACTCATTAAAGCAATATAAACAAGACATGGGGGAAAACAGTCTTAGAAGTGTCTAGTATTACTTGAGGGAATTCCCCACCGCACATGACATAAAGTATTGATTAAACTGCTGCTGAAGTGATTTGTAATGGTCTTTGTTTATAATACTTGATGTGATGTATTTTTTTAAAAAGATGTTTTCCTTTCTCTTTCCACTTATGTACCATTACATGAGTAGCTACTTATGATAATGAAAAAACAATAATTTCTTAATAATTAAGTGCTAAATCTGTTATAGCAGGAAGCTTAGTCACAAGGAATGAATGTGTCACTGTTTGTGACATGGGACCAAATGAGAAGGGGACTACATAAAATATTTCCATATCTCAGAGATAGAGATTCATAGTTTGAATATGGAAAGCCACAAGCATAATTCAGGTAAAGGGAAACAAGAAAAGAGAAGGTGTTTACCTAGAACAGCTGCTTTGGTAACTCACTCTGTGTTGGATAGAGTCAAGAAAGTATTATGTGTCACAGCATAAGCCAAGGATTCTCCATGGAGGACGACCATGCATGGCCTTCAGAGGTTCACAGACTACTTACAAAAATATTTCTCCACCTTTAATTCCCTTCTAGTTATTATAAATTTTTCCTGTCACTCTGAATTACAGTGAAAAAGCCACTTCATTGTAATTTATTCATTCCACACTAATCTATGTGATAGAAATCAATTTCCAACTAAATTTTTAAAAAAATCAAATTTGGTGTACATATCTATATAAGTAAATTTCTGGGGAAGGGATGCATAACTTTCATCAGATTCTCAAATGAATCCACTACCCAAAGAAGATTAATATCCACTGGCATAAGGCTAGGTCTTTTATTCATATTAGGGAGCCGTGAAAGTGGGCTTCCCAAATCTTGCTCCAATACATTCTCCAAAAGGAAGCAGTAGCTTTGCAAATATAAAAATAGTTCCACACAATTTCTAGACTGTATGGAAGCAAACAATTCCCCTAGATTAGGGAGACAAGATGGTATCCTACAAAGAGATTATATTAGAACTCCCATCACTCCTCCTGGCAGCATGACAAATGGTAAAAGATTATGGGAGATGTAACCTCAAAGTATCTGGAGACCACAGAATTGCCTCCCCTCCGTGGAAGGCCATTAATCTGAACCTGCAGGATCTGAGCAGAGCAGTGGAGGACAGGGAGTCTTGGAAATATCACTATGAGTTGGGGTTTACTCAAGGACAGTTAATGACAAACAACAACATACCACCAACATGCTAAAGTTCTCATGAATGTCAGGCAGAAATGGTGCAGCAATAACAAAACCCCAAAGAGGTTTCCCTTCCCTTTCTACAAATTTACATGTATCATTCTTTTATAAATTTTACATTGCATTCCAGAATTGTTGTCAACAAAAACCAAGCACTGTCACTGAGATCTTTGCTTGGGTGTGTGTGTGTGTTCAGTGTGTGTGTTTCCTGGTCCTCTTGTCTACTTCAAAGGAATTAAAAGAGAATAAAAAGAGAAAATGTTGGCAATATTTTCATCTTTAACAGCAAAGGGTACAAAGAATAAAACATCCAAAACATTTTAACATGCTGTAACAGAGCTGACACCATTTACGTGTGAAAGAAGCCTTTGATTAATGGATTGTGTAACATAGCCTATTGTTATATTATTACAAGATCATCAAAGGAGAGTCTGAGGCTCAGAATCATATTTAGATGGCTCTAGCAAAAAGTTACTGCAAGTTAAGTTTAGCACATACAAGATAATGTGATGTAAAAAAAACTAGACTCACTGAAACAAAGATTGCCTTGGAACACTTTTAATGTGTTCTGTTTTCTTTAGAAAAAGAAAATTGTGCATTGAAGTGAGAGTAATGCCGTAAAGGCAGTAGCTTACTCTTCTATGCACTATCTGCCTCCATAGTTATACAGAATACTTGAGAAGTTTTTTTAAACAGTGGGGAGAGCCACTCCATGTTCAGATCTCTTTGGTTTGAGGTAGAAGATTTTTAAAGTTTCATATTTAGTATGCATATAAATGTAGTTTGTAGAAATAAAGGTACATGACATGCATTGAAAGGAATTTGAGAGGCCCAGGAATGTAAACAAAAGAGTAAGACTTCAAGCCTGAGAGATCAAAAGTTACCAAGGGCTCTAACCAGAGATCTGGAGTTTGTGGGCCATAAACAGAGGCCCATAAACCCTGGAGAAGAGATATCTCTCCAAGGACTAGAAGGGGGGCAAAGACAGATGAGGCAAAAGATAAGGCTAATGGGCTAGTGCAGTGCTTCTCAAATAGTGGGGCGGGCCCCCCAGGGGGGGCGCGAGGCTCCGTAAAGGGGGATGCGAGGCTCAGGATACAGTGTTATGCAGAGGTGTACTTATAACAATTTTATAGACAAATGATACTATTTATAGTCGTGCGGGGGGCGCGAAATGTTTTCTTCTTCCTAGGGGGGGCATGACAGAAAATAATTGAGAAGCACTGGGCTAGTGGGACGTGACCAAAATGTACCTTTAATATATTCATGTAACTGCACTCTGATTGTACGACAATCCTATATGTTAACTTTTGCCATGTCCAATGGGATATGCCAACTGGAGTTCTTTGTTTTAATGCTATATAAAGAAGCCATTTTTCCTTGTTCTGGACCCTGGGAACTAATTCCTCCCAGGGTGACAGCTGTCTTAAATAAATCTGTGTTTGGCAAATTCATCTTTGGTCCCCTCCTATCTGATTCTGTCAGACCGAGGCTTGTTGTGAGGAAGGTGTGAGAACCTGCAGTATGTTAGCAGTTTCTTCTACAACAGGATAACTTCAGAAACATATAGAAGCTTTCAGGATTTGACTGTTTTATGAGCAAAAGTCTTTTAATGGTACTGTTCTGGTTTTTATTTTTTATGTGAAAATATTATTTTAAAAAGTTTAAACTTTATTGTTAATTCAATCGTGATTTTTTAATGTCTCAATCTATTTTATTGCAATTTTCTCTTTTGTAATCTATCTTGAATAATAGTTTGGAGGAAAGGAAGGGTGTAAAAAGGGATGGATGGATGGATGGATGGATGGATGGATGGATGAGTGGATGGATGAAGAGATAGATGGGTGTAGGCATATTTCAGATTTCTATATAAGAACATACATATTGTGAAATATGTTGGTAATAGGTTGCATTCAATAGTGTTGCACCAGTGGAGACACTTTCTGTTCATAAGGTGTGGTTCACCCAATTCCATCAGAGAGACACTGTAACCATCCACCATCTGTCAAGCAACTCCTGTTGGGCTATGAAAAGTTTCACAACAGTATGAGACACCAAATGGGGGAAGCAATAGTAGGTGGAAGGGATCAATGAAAACTGGATGTTCCTCCACATACTAGCATATGTGATCTTCATTAGAGTAAACCCATCATTGGATTCAACTTATTAAAAACATAAAATTCCAGCATTAGTGGCTAATCAACAGTGATGAAATAATTAGCAGGCTGGCCAAATGATTGCTAGTGAGAAGAATAAGTTCCAACAGATGTGTTGTTGTGTAAGATACAACAGCTGTTAAGATCTATGAGGAATGATCCAAAGAATCTGTAGCATCTGGGTGAGGATCAACATTTAGATATAACTCATCTGGGGCCAAGCAGAAGACTACAGTCAACAGGAATCAAGTTCCTACAGATGAAACAAGGGAGAGTAAAATTTTGCAGAAATCCAAACTGATTCTATCAGAAATATTACATGGCCAACCTCAGTGTGTGACAGATAAATTTTAAATACATAAAGCCGTAAGGTAGGGTAACATCCATCTTTCAATTCTGAAGCCCTCAACAAGACTGATGGAACATCCATTCCAAGTTTACTGGGATGCTAGGTTTCCCTTCAGGATCAGTAATACTATAAGCACCCCAGGAATTTCAATAGATCTAGGAATCTTTCATGTAACACAGTAATAGCACTATGATTCCACTTGAATTGCCATAGCTGCATCTTATGGAAACCTGGGGTCTGTAGGTTGGTGAGGTACTAGAGCTCTGTGGGTGAGAAGTGTCCTTCTCTAAACTGCAAATCTCAGGATCCCAAAAGATGAAGCTACAGATAACAGTCTTGTAACTGTGTAGTGTGAAATAAGAATTCTGTGTCCCCATCCATGAAATTTTCCTTCAGCCCTCAAATTTCTGCAGAGAGTGAGAAATTGAAGTTTAATAATACCTAGGAATTAGGTATTAATACCTAGGAATTAGGAATTAATTTCCTTCCAATTAAAAGGAAGGAAAATGAAATATATTTTGAAGGGGTGAGTGGAAAAAATGGCAGAAAATGCAAACACTCATCATTTCTCTTTAGCTAGTATTTTTATTTGAGCTTAAGAAGATTATTATGGGGCTTTAAAAGCTCACCTCAAGTTTGAGGATGGGTTTTGTAAACCCCCAGGGATTGATGTGCCCAGGGAATTCACAAGTAATTATGGGGCTTTTAAATTTTAAAATAATCTTCTATTTTAACAGATTAATTTTAATTGTATTATGTTTAATTCTTTTTTAAGGGGGGGGAGTTAGATATTGCATTGTATATGTATTATATGCTGTATATTGGTCTTGTTTTAACATGTAAGCCGATTTGTTTGCCCTGCAGCAGAAAAGCAGGATACAAATAAAAGTTTTATTTTATTTATTATTTTTAAAAGCAGAAAGGGTATTATTATTGGGCCTGCCTAATTTAGATGGAAGTGAACTTCTTTACACATTGCACAATTTGTGAAGACTTGCTTGTGATACACTTATCCGACAAGACACTCCTAGACTCTCTTTTAAAGGCCTATGGAGTGGCGATAAGTGCAGCAAAGAATTCATTCTGTGCTGCACGTATTGTGTCCGCGGAGCCGCGTCCGGCAGAGCTGTTCAGGGTAGTGAGGGAGCTTACTCAGCTACCCTCCTCCCTGAACTCTATTTTGGAACCATCCAAGGCCTGCTGTGATGAATTTAACAACTTCTTCGCGGATAAAACTTCTCGGATAAAGGCTGATCTCGATGCCAGTATTTTGACAGAACCCAGAATAGAGGTCTCCAGAGCTTCCGTGGACTCGGTTATACTGGATCACTTTGAGTCTGTAAGTACTGAGGAAGTGGACAAGATCCTTAGAAGTGTTAGGAAGACAACATACTCTCTCGATCCCTGTCCCTCTTGGCTGGCGGCTCAGGGGGGTGCGGCTGTAACAACCTTGTTACGCTGCATAATTAATTCATCTTTCAGGGAAGGGCGTTTTCCATCCAGCTTAAAATTGGCCACTGTAAAACCGCTGCTAAAAAAGCCCTCCCTAGACCCCCTGATTCAAAATAATTATCGGCCTGTTTCGCTGCTGCCATTTTTGGGGAAGATGATCGAGAGGGCGGTTGCCATCCAGCTGCAATCGATCTTGGATGATACTGATTTTCTAGACCCATTTCAAACCAGCTTCCAGGCGGGCTATGGAGTTGAGACTGCCATGGTCGCCTTGGTCGATGATCTCTGTCTGGGCATGGACAGGGGTAGCGTGTCCCTGTTAGTGCTCTTGGACATCTCAGCGGCATTCGATACCATTGACCATGGTATCCTTCTGGAACGCCTGAGGGAGTTGGGAATCGGGGGCACTGTGCTCCAGTGGTTCCGATCCTACCTCTCAGGCAGACTCCAGATGGTGCAGCTGGGGGACGTGTGCTCCGATAAGAGGGCACTTACATCTGGTGTCCCTCAAGGAGCCATTCTGTCCCCCATGCTATTTAACATTTACATGAAGTTGCTGGGAGAGATCATCCGGAGACATGGGGCGCGGTGTTATCAGTATGCTGATGACACCCAAATATGTTTCTCTGTGTCTCCGACTGATGCAGTGACTAGGGATGGCATCTCTCCTCTAAATGCCTGTCTGGAGTCGGTAATGGGCTGGATGAGGGAAAACAGACTCAGCTTGAATCCAGAGAAAACGGAAGTACTCGTGATAGGTTCCCTGGGCCCGGGAAAGGTAATTTGCCCACCTGTCCTGAATGGGGTCATGCTCCCCGTGAAGGACTCAGTTCGCAGTCTGGGGGTGCTCCTGGACTCGTCGCTCCATCATACATCTCAGGTGGATGCGACAGTCAGAAGTACTTGTTATCAGCTTCAGCTGATACGCCAGCTGCGACCCTACCTGGGCCAGGGGGACCTTGAAACGATGGTACACACTCTGGTAACCTCTTGGTTGGATTTCTGTAATACGCTCTACATGGGGCAACCCTTGTACCAAACCCGGAAGCTTCAGTTAGTGCAAAACATGGCAGCTAGGTTGGTCACTGGTCGTTCCAGGGCTGACCATATAACACCAATCCTGTACGATCTTCATTGGCTGCCGGTTCGCTTCCGGGCACAATACAAGGAGTTGGTTATAACCTATAAAGCCCTAAATGGCTTGGGCCCAGGGTACTTGGAGAACTGCCTCTCCCTATATAATCCGCCCCGCACACTCAGATCAGCTGGGAAGAAATTGCTGAAAGTTCCAAAGGCGAGATATGTATCTACCTCGCGAAGGGCTTTCTCTACCTCTGCCCCTAGGAACGGGAACATTCTTCCTGAGGAGCTCTGCTCCACCCCCTCTCTAGACCTCTTTAAAAAGAGACTTAAGACCTTTCTGTTTGAGCAAGCTTTCCCTGATGTCTCTAACAACACCTGACTACCCCCCCCCCCATATGAATGTATTATCGTCCACACTTGCTAGTTGGATTTGTTATATTGTGTATACTGTGATGGTTTTATCGGTATTTTGTAATGTTTTATTGAAGTTTTATTTGTATTGCAATTTTTATTCCCATGTTTTCTTGTTATTGCAATTCATGTTGTACACCGCTTTGATCATTTGGAAAAGCGGTTAACAAATAACACTTATTATTATTATTATTATTACTTTACCCAAATACAACATATGCAAGTTACAACTGAGAATATTGATATATATATATCTACTTTTTAAAAAACTAGGAATAGCAACATGGAAAGGAAGAGAGACTAGCCTTCATTTCTGGGAGCAAAGTTAGTAGGAAAATAAAAAGCAGAAAAGAAAGAAATCTGCACTTAGAACACTAAAGGCTCGGTGGAGGTGGGGGGGGGACTAGGGATTTAGAGTTTGCTCTAATTGCCTGCTTATTCCTTCATTATGGTTGAAGGGCTCTGGTAATTCACCAGTATTAAATATTCAAGACCTGGTCTGGAGGAAATGTTCTTTAGGGATTGCTCCCCTCATTGCACTACCAGCTGAGAATTCAGCTCCTTGCCTCTTTGCGCGTGCTTATAAAGCAACATTTTCCTTTCTTTTCTTCTTTTTTCTGACTCTCTCACTTAGAGGGCTTCAAGCATTATATGTCAGATTATCTGGCAAATTAATGGTTGTGAATCTTTCATGGAACAGTTTGTCTTTTGGATAAAAATTCAGATAGAGGGAGTAAGAGTTCAGTTTTAACGAGAGATTTCTGGCTTCATAGACATGCTGGTTCTTATGTCCCATCCCCTTTTACCATCCCAATATTTGATTTGGCAGGAGCAGTTAATATTGCTTTAACTGCCATGGCTCCAAAACTCTTTGACAGAGAAAGCTAAATATCTAACAAAACTATAAATCCCATTATTCTATTGCATTTTATAGCATTGATCCATGACAGTTAAAGCAGTGTCAAACTGCATTAATTCTGTAATGTAGATGCAGCTCCTGCTAATTCTCTGTCATTCCACTTTTTCAGGTGCTTTTAAAATGTTCCAGTTCTTCTCTGCTTCTCCCACTTCCTCCACATCTTCTCAGTTTAATTCAATTTCTACAAACTGAGCATGCAGCCACACTGCAGAAATAAAGCAGTTTGACACTACTTTAACTGTCATGACTCTGTCCTGTGGAATCCTGGGATCTTTAGTTTGGTGAGGTATTCAGTCTGGTCTGTCAGAGAGCTCTGGTGCCTCACCATACTAGAGATCCCAGGATTCCACAGGACAGAGTCATGACAGTTAAAGTTGTTTCAGACTGCTTTATTTCTACAGTGTGGCGACCAAAGTGCAAAAGTAGTTTGTGCACAGTTCACTCGGACAGGGGTAGATGAGCGGAAAGGGTAGAATCTTGTCCTTTCCAATACACTCAGGCAAAAGCAAACTGCTGCATCTTTGCCTAGTTTGTGTGTTATTTTCCTCATAAAAATTTCTGCCATCTAGACAATACTCTGATATTGACTCGCCATGCATGTGTCCTAATTTTCATTTATGAAATGTTGGTGGATATGATATTTCAGTCTTACTAAAACACATGGAAGACACATTTGTTCTGATGTGTGTATCATATATCACAGCAGCACACCACACTTAACATCCAACAAAGAATTGCATTTAAAAACAAACCATCAATTTTCTGACATTGCCATCCTATATATGTCCATTCAGAAGCAAAGTCCACTGTGTCCATTTAGACATACTCCCCAAAAGAAAGGCTATTTCTTAAGACTATCAGCTCTTCCACACTGCAGAAATAAAGCAGCTTGATACCACTAACTGTCGTGGTTCCATCATCTGGAATCCTGGGATTTGTAATTTGGTGAGACACTCAGCCCGGTCTGTCACCTGTGTCTAGGCTGTAGGCAGCCCATATCCACTTAGGCAGCCCATCTGCAACCCAAACTTCTCCCACAGCTTTTTCAAGAATGGGAAAATCTCATTCTTGTATGGACTGCCTACAGCCTGGACACAGGTAAATGGAATAACATCTGTTTTCGTCTTTTAGATCGCACATCTCTCCCACCAAGATTCCTGGGTGCAATAATCTCCTATCCCTCTCCCTTCCAATAAAGGAGGCTGATAGGAAGGGAGAGCTCAGTCTTGCAGAATGTTAGTATTTTACCTGTATGCAGCCAATTAATAATTTAATCCATATTTTAATACTTATTGTGTGTATATTTCATGTGCAGAATAATGCTGAGCACATGGTTTGGCTGATGCCTGAATTCTGGAGCAAAGTAGTCTTTTGGGGGAGTTAATGGAACTTAGTCCAGATATGATTGTAATGCCCCAAAGCAATCCAGAGATCATTCCAGAGGAACAAACATTACTATCCTACAGTAGGGAAGTAACACTCTCTCAGCCACAGAGTAGCAACAGCAAACCTCCTCTGAACAAATCTTGTCAAGAAAACCCCATGATAAATTTGCCTTAGGGTCACCATAAGTCGGAAACAACAACAAACAACAGAAATAGGGAACCATTTGGCAAATTCAGTGTAAATTCTCCTATCAGTGTAGAAATGTTGGCAGGAGGGGTGTTCAAATCATAGTGTTATTTTCTGTGATTTGCAGATGGCTTCAGAAGTAGGGGTATAAATCTTCATAAATTTCATTCCTGAAGGTAAAAATTAATAATTTTACCATTTTGCCTCTGCTACAAGAAAGACCATGAAAGCTGTGAAGTTTTCAAGGACTCTGAATCTTGGGATTTATTTTGTTGAAAAAGAAAGAAAGAAAGAAAGAAGAGAGAGAAAGAGAAATTACACACTTGTAGGTTGGCTGGTCAGGTGTTTTTTGGGTTTTTTTGTTTGTTTTTTTGCAAAAGAGAATGATATTTTCTATGCAGAAAACTTGATTTTTCTTTGCATAAATGTAATTTTTGTTGCATAAATGTGATAATTTTTTTTTGCACAGAGAATGTAAAAAATAAATCCATTTGCATTTCCCTCATGTAATGAGTCCCAAACTATCATATCATCTGGCCAGAATTCTCTTTGCTAGTGTTTCCCATCACTTAGGAAAAACATTTTTGTCGAGTATTTGAATAATTTCAAATATTCTTTCCATTCCTACATCAAAGGTACATGGTTTGGCTGGATCTTTTGTCATAGGTATAATAGAGGGAGGTCCAAGGCTTGGCAAACCAACAGAAAAAAATGTTTTCCTGTGCAATAGGCCAGGGGTTAGCAGAAAAGACAATCTTTTCATCTAATGCAGATGGTTTCATGTTTTGAAACTTATTTATCACATGTGTTTACATTCCAGGTACCACATAATGGCAAGGGACCAAGTGGTTGCTAAGGTGTGGGCGGTAGATAGAGAGAAGCCTCTCTCTTCTACTGCTGCAATTAAACTTGTCTTTTGCGATTCCAGTTCATAACATAGAGGTCACTTGGGACCTATTCAGTGCGACTGATATGTAATGGTTCTAATTAAAAATCCCAAAATTATTCCCTGTTTACAGCCCCACTATTGACCATGATAAAAGGTAATCTTCTTGACATTTAACATTTTACAAAACAGGTCTCACAATTAAAACAGCTGTTCTGTTAAAAAATGAGCAAACCCAGATACACAGTTTTTACCACTATATAAACTGTTTGTGATGGCATAAAATAACCCTTATGGAAGGGCACACAGAGTGCTGTGGCCACAATAAATTACAGCAGTGTTGCTAAGGTGACTGTTGCTGCTACTAAGCATCTTTACAGCATACTGAGGGGAAAAAATTACAGTGCACCACATTCCTGTTTCATTAATGCACCATCAATGTATAAAACTGCTTAGTTAATCTTAAAAAGATAATGGCTGCTATCTAAGCTTTGTTGAAAACTTATTTCAGTATACAATGATAACTGGAACAATAATAATGCACACTGTATCTGAAACAAGGTTGTTTTTTTAAAAGAATATTCCAATAAATTAAAATGTTTAAGGGAGATGACTTGTCCTATTTTCTTGTGATATGCTCCACCAATAAGTTAGAGCCATAGCAAATGCTAAACTTAATCTAAAAGGAAAGTCATAAATGTAAAATATATTATTCTAATAAAGGGTAATAAAGGCGGGTTACAGACGGGCAGGGGAGGACGTCTTGGAGGTGTATTCAGCTGAATGCGGAGCCTCCAGACGGCCCGCCCCGGGGGCGTGCTTCAGGTGTTGGAGCTTCCACACGGGGAGCAGTGAAGACTGCCCCGTTTCGGACCCGGAGCTTCCATACCGCCGCCTCGAAGGACGCTGCAAAAAAAGAGGCAGCTTCCGCATGGGCGGCCCAAACCGCGGCTTTTTTTTTCTTTTGCCGCATGAGAGGTGCGCAGCTTCGCAGCTAAGCAGCGGCGGCAGAAAGCCTATGGGCACATTTAAAGTGCCCAAGCCCCTTTAAAACAATGGTGGTCTCCTGCCAGCTGGTGATCAGCTGGTGTTGGCATCCTTGTCCGCTTGCACTTTGCCAGTGTCAGCAGCATCATAGATGCCTCCTCTCCTTTGGTCCCCGTGCTCCTGCTGAATCTGCAATGCGCAGCCACAGCTGTCTCCGCTGCCACCGCTGTCCCCCTGCCATCTCCCCTCACCTCCCTTGTACATATGTCAATATTTACAGTTTTAGCGTTTTTTATTGTTAGGTGAAAATGGCACAGGAATGTGTGTAGGGGTTCACTTTAAAGTCCAAACTTTCCAAGCAGCGCATGCGTACATGTTGCTCTAGGGTTAGGGTTAGGGTTAGGGTTACGAGGCTTAAAATGCGCCGCAGCTGTGCCTCAGCTTCCACAACTGCATGGCAGCGGACGTTGCAATTAAAGCCTGACTGCAAACTGCGCATGTTCCAAGACCCCAACTCACTATGCGACGGAGCTTTTAAATGGGCAACTTAAATTAGCGGCGTAGCAATTCTGGTGTGCCAGTGCAGCAGCTCTCATGGCTTCTTCCCCTTCTCGATATGTGTCAGCATTCAGGTAGGACTGCTCCAGTTTCTGCAGTTACTCCAGTTTCTGGGACCATATAGCTATGAGGTCAGCCGTTTCAGTATGAGACCAAGACGTCCCCTTGCCTTTTTTCGGGGTGCTGGTGGATGGCTGAGCCATCCTGCCTGGTGGCAAAGGGGAGCTGCCACACAGCTGTGCCAGGAGCAGCCGAACTGTGCCCGTTCCCAGGTGAGAATGGCGCAGGAATGTGTGTAGGGGGTCACTTTAAATCCCAAACTTTCCCTTTTCACTTTCTACAACCAAAACATCCGCCGGCAAAAGTTACAACTTCCCGCAGTTCTAGCAACGCATGCGCACAAGTGGCTCTAGGGTTAGGGTTACGAGGCTTAAAATGCGCCGCAGCTGTGCCTCAGCTTCCACAGCTCCATGGCAGCGGACGTTGCAATTAAAGCTTGACTGCAAACCACGTATGTCCCGGGAACCCAACCCATTATGGGACGCAGCTGACACGGAGCTTTTAAACCGGCAACTTATATTTGCGGCGTAGCAATTCTGATGTATCGGTGCAGCAGCTTACAGACGGAGATGCGCAGGTACGTATCAAATCAAAAAGAAGCGGAAAAAAGCAGCACCTTTTTAATGCCGCTTCTTCCCTCTTGGGGCGTGCGGGGGGCGTGTTCATGGCGGCATTCAGGTAAAGCCCATCTGAAGGCTCTACCTTCATGACGTCATGAGTACATCCCTTTTTGCCCGTCTGTAACCCGCCAAAGAGTATTAGTCAGAAAGTCTGGATTGTAATTTTCATCTACTTCTTCAGTAATGCCTGTTATCTTACAGAGAAGTTTTTTTGCATTAAAACCATTTCACTACATGAGCATATGCTTGGCATGTAGTAAGTCCCAGACCCAGTCTTCTCAAGGTAGGGCTAAGGAAGACTCCTGATTGAAGTCCTGGGAAATCCATCTCAGTCAGTATAGACAATACTAAGCTTGATGGACCTATGACATGATGACATATAGTTGGCTCTTAGAGTCCATCTATATTGCCAAAGGCATGCTGGAATCAGCAGAAAGGCACTCTCCAGCTTCTTTCCTAGCAAAGATCTTCCATTAGGGTGATCAAGATCATTTCCTTGCCAAATCCAGGACTGAATCCAGATGTAAATGGGCCAAGATAAATCAAGTGATCCAAGAGCGTTGCAGCTATAACATCTTTAAAATGTTGCCCCCAAGGTCTCTGGGTCCAGTAAGGACTTTTTAAAAAGGAATAAATGTTCCATATCCTCTTTCAAGACCTTCTCTGAGTCTCTCCCAGAAAAATATCACAAGCTTTGGGGGGACTTGGATAGCCAGACCTTTCCAAGGACTTTGTCCACATTGTCTGTCTGCAAAAACTGAAACTAATTACACACATCCTAACTTGGCAGTGCTCTGGACACACCTAGCAGCAGCAAGTTTCATATGAGCACACATGACTTTCTCAAGGTACCTCTCAGATCTGTCACAGCAGGCTTCTGAGGGCACCCGTATTCTAGCCACAAAGCCTTGCTTAAACAGCCTTTTCATTACTCCAAATAGTTCTGATGGCCAAATGACATGATGAATGACAGCAGTGTTAATTATCACTGTTGTCATCACTGTCACTGGGAACATTCAGCCTCCATGCATTCGTGAATTGTTTACTTGATTCCTGATTTCTCCTCCAGATGTGATACAATATCATGTGGGATTGCAACTGATCTTAAAAAATCAACTGAAATGTTTCACTTTGATTTAAATTTGCATTTTTCCCAAATTTAAGTCTAGATTATTTTTGAATTAATAAAGCAAAGGTAAGATACCATACAATTTTGTAAGTGCACCACCATGAATTGTTAGAAGGCCATCTTTAATATGTTCTTTATTTATTGCCTAAAAAGCAAACAAACCATCAAATGTACCCATAACTCTCAGTCCACTAATTAAAATTTGCCTGCAGTCTTATTGATTAAAATTGGCTTCCACTGATTAACCAACTAAATCTTTAGTAGATGAATATACTGATTACAGCTTGCAGTTACTCTAACTGAATGAAATAGTTAATCAGTTGCAAGATGCCAGATGGGGAGAATCCCACAGCAAAGCAGGGAACTAATCTGGTAGATATCGCACATAAGAGAAGAATGAAGAATGGTTTTACTAGAATTTACATTTTTACAGAAAACATGCCTGTAGTTTGCCAACTCATATGTATGCACATATGATATCTGCTGGGGTTTGATTCCAGGACACACACACACATCGCTGTGGATACCAAAATCCATGGATGCTCTAATCCTTTTATATAGAATGGCCTAGTCCCGTCTATAAAATGGTAAAATCAAGTTTTGACTTTCGGTTTTCTTTTTTGGAGGGGAGTATATTTTCAAGCTGTGGATTGTTAGATATGGCGGGCCAAGTGTATTACATATTACATTTTTATGCCACCTTTCTCCTGGTGAAATACCCAAGGTTGGTCCCAAACCATAAAACAAATTGGACCAGACACATAGTAATATTATTAATGACATTAAAATCAATTTTTTGAAAATTATACTTTGAACAACATAAAATCATTAAAAATATTTAAAATAAATAAATAAATAAAAATGAGAGTATACACACCCTCATATAAGAATGCTTGCTACAAACGGTTATTAAAAACCTGCTTAAGGAATAACATTTTTGCTTGCCATTGAAAGGAGACCAGGGAAGGGGCCAGCCTGGCCTCCTGTGGAAGAGAATTCTACACAACTGGAGTAGCCACTGAGAAGGTTCTTTACCATGTCCTCAACCATCTGATGGTGATGGAACAGAGAGAAAGCCTTCCCCTAAGGAGCTTAACACTCTGGCAGGTTTCAATAGGGAGAAACTGTCGTTCAAATAGTCTCTTCTTGTCATCCTCCAAGTCCTCTTCCTGTCCCTCCTCTTTCCCGTTTTACTCAGTCTATTGTCCTCCTCTCTGCTCTTCCATTCACCAGACCCAAGCTAAGCTTTAAAAGAAACAAACAAACAAACAAACAAACCCTGGGTGCTTTTCTGGTACCCACATGAGCTTTGCACATATTTGCTTGGGAAATCAACAGAAAGTTCAGCTGCTACCAGGGTGAACCAAGGGATGTGCATGCATCCTGTGATGAGGAGAGCAGAGAAAATTCTGGGAATATCCTCAGGTATTTCAGGAACTTCAGGAAGGGTAAAATTCTCAGCCTATTTGAAATAACCACATTTTTGACACTGGCCCTATAATGTTAAAAAAAAATACAGACTCTGCAAACGGAAGTCCATATTCATAATTATTACAAAAGTGAAGCTTAAAATAATGTCAGTGGATTTCAAAAGAAAAAAAGTTGACAACAGCATTTTCACTATTGTAACAAGACTGCTTGGACACAAATTTGGTAGTGAATAACCAGAAATGAAACTGCAATTAGAACCCAGAGGAGAGCATAGTCAACTGCTAATTAAGTATGCAATGTTTGCATATTAACAAGACTGACTAAAATGCTTTTGGACAGCATGACATCCACTGTTTTTGCTTCTTTCTTTATTCTTGGTGTGTCCATCTATGAAATGTGACACAGTGTATTTTCCACTGTGTTATACTTAGTTAGAATACTCAGTTATATTAATCAAATGTTTTAATGCTTTCTAGATTGTTTCGTTTATCCATTGCCTAATCTTCACCATTAACATTGATAATCAAGATTTGAGTTGTTCTAGGACTGAAATGGAAACTGAATACTTCAAGAAATTACAAGTATGAAAGAGTATCTGTCAGCTGTAGACTGCAGTTATGAATCTGGTCAAAAAGACAAGTGTCACTAAATCCGTAAAAGAAGAAGAAGAAGAAGAAGAAGAAGAGGTTTAGGATAAGGATCATGGAAAATTTAGGGATTGGATACACTGACGAAAACAAAAACAAGCTTCTCAGCCTTTTGGCTAAGATCAAGTGTAAAAACAACAACACTCCAGACTCATCTTGCAATTGCCACAAGCTGGGTACATGACATTCTTGACAATTCACAAGAAATCTTTTTGGCACCTGAGGGATTTAATCTGCTTATAACAAAGACTAACCTTTTACCACTCACTTTTCTGGAAAATCTGTATAATTTTCTGTGTGGCCAGTGCTCTGGGTTGCATTTGGATGGAACTGGGATTGGTGGAATGGATTGGTTCCAGCAAGCACTGTGTGTATTGTCATTCTTTTCATACTTCACTGTATGTATATATGTATTTATGTATGCAGAGGTTCACATGAGTGAGTGAGCAAGTGAACAAATGAGATGGTGAGAATGCACTCCCTCTTCATTTGCCACCATCCAATATCCTTTCCCCACCATCCAATACTTCTTCATTCCTCCCATCTGATTCCCTTCCCACCTGAGTGAGTGGATGATACCCATGATCATCCACTCACTCAAGTGGTAACGGAATTGGATGGGAGGAATGAAGAAGAAGAAGGCACACACATGCACCTCACTGTTAATCTCATGGCTGGGCTTGTCTGAGGAGTGAACAGTGGCCCTGAGGAACATTTTATTTTGGTTTTTTTCTCCATATTGTGTGAATGTATATGTACGTTTTTGCTGGGAGATATGTAAAGTTCCCTCCCTTGCTGATTCTGCTTTCCTTAACTGGGCTCCGATTCATATATCAGTTATTGAAGATTTTCACACCTGGCTACAGTGCTGCTAAAACATCCTCCAAATGACCCTAAAAGGTGGGGAAAGAGCCTTTGTCACAATGCCAGGCACACTTCCTGAAACGCCATGGAAATGTGCCTCCCTCCTTTGCATCCCTGAATCGTTCCTGGGAGAGGAATTCCTCTGAACGCAAACTTTACATTCAGAGGAAATCTGCTTCCCTTGCAACAATTCAAGGATGCTAGAGGGAACTAAGGCGTGTTACAGATGGGCCCATGAGGCGCCGTCATCGCGCGCGAGGGGCAACACTTCCTGACGCGCCTTGCCCCTCGCGCATAATGACTACATCAAAATGGTGGTGCCGCATACAGATGGGCGCCGCCATTTTGCGTCCGCACGTCACGCAGCTAGTGCCTCGCGGCATCTCTTCCGGGGCCCAGGAAGGAGCGCGATTTTTGCGCTCCTTCTTTGCTGCGTCCGGGAACCACGCGTTTGGATGCTGCTGTTCCTGGACGCAGCAACCAGCAGCAGCGTGAGACTGCCCCTTCTGGGCCGTCTGTAACGCGCCTACGTTTCCATGGTGATTCAGAAGCGCTCCTGGCATTCAGACACAGACGCCTCCTTTCCCTTTTAGTAAAGTTTGGAGGATGTTTTAGCAGCAATGCAGGCAAGTGTGAAAATCTTTGTAGTGTCACAAGCCAATTCTTCAATAATTCAGTGTTAAGTAAGTTCATGAGGTAAGGTAGCCCATTGTTTAAAATATATTGCCAGGATTTGTATTTTATATACCTCCTCATCAAGCATAAAGTGTCTAGAATTTTCTTGATGTAGTTTTAGGGCCATTCTGTAAGGATCGTATCCTACAGCTGCTTATGCAAAGCTTCCCATCCCTATACCATCCCCGCCCCCTGTGCTTAGTCAGAAAATACTGGACTAGATGAACCAGTTGTTTAATTCAGTAGAAGGAAGCTTTCTATGTCCCTGTGATGACTCAATAGAACCTTCATGTTCAGAAGCATTGAATATCAGTTGCCATGGCTTCATAGGTTGTGAGCATCTCAAAAGCACTTGACTGGGCATTGTGGATGCTGGAATACATGGATCTTTTTTATCTTTCTTTGGTGCCTTTGCTATGGCCGAATGGAACAAGCATGTCTTCTACTTTCATTCAGTGCCTGCCTCCTTTGAGAAATCTGTTGACTGCCACCTTAAAAGATCTGCATAGAGCTGAATTTTCTACCAATTAAATCTGTGTAGTGATGATTTGATATTGATGGACATGGAACAAGCTTACATTTTCCTCAGATCAGATAAATTTGTAATAGTGCAACATTTTGGCATTTTCTCTCTCTCTCTCTAGCAGCTCTTGGAAAGATTGCCTCTTTTGCACTACACCTCCCAGAATCTTTCAGCCAGCTAAGAAACTATAAGAAATGTAGCTGTGATCTTGAGATGTTTGCTTTGCAAACACCTTTTTTAAAAGGCAGTTGTTAAAGCCCGGGTCATGGACTGTTTCATTTAATTGAAGGGATGTGGACCAGGTCTATTGAGTGGATAGTCCTGCCTAGCTGGAGAACAATCAGAAGACTTTTTGTTCTTATTTCATTAAATGAGAATTAACATATCAAAATGTGACAGAGATTATGGTAAAGTGGGCCTTTATTATCCATTGGGGTTTCCCATTATATACAATGAAATAAAATCAAATTTTGTTTTTTGGACTATATATATATATATATATATGCGCGCACGCGCGCACACACACATACACACACACACACACACACAGTGCGCCCTTGCTTTATGCGAGAATCCATTAAATAAATGGGTCTCGTGCATGCAGCGGCGTGGCGGCACACACGCGCCACAGGGGTAAACCCCATTCATCCCTATGGAATGCACCACCCCTTCTCCCCGCACGGCTTTCAGTGTATGCTGAAAGCCGTGTATGACACGGGCACACTTTATATAACATTTTCTATATGGAAAACATTTTCAAGCCATGGATGCAGAATTCATAAAATGGAGGGCCAACTGTATTAACAAAAAGGAAGCATTGTTATTTCAGCATGAAGTCCCTTATATTCACTGTAAAGGTGATAGCAGCCAGACAGTGCAAGTCTATACATGTCTACTGAAAAGTAAGGGCATTTATTTCAACGGGGATTTTGCTCAGGAAAATGAATATGGGATTATATTTTGAGTAAAGGATGCTTGAAAAATTCAGTCATGAGCAAAATCCTGATAGAAAGTAGCCCAATTTTCACTTCTGGAACTAATGTGCAGCTTGGAATGTAATTATCCACCAGCTTTCACATTCCTCCAGTGATTCAATGTATTTCTTAGCTCCAGAACGATATCCACATACATTTTAAAACTCTGTGTTTTAGAGCAAGTGCTTTTAAAACTACATATTTGAATATGTATGTAATACAAATTTTGTGTAGATTTTAAAAAAAAATTATTTGCATGCATTGAACAAAATGAGCTTACTAGATAGTGTCACTGAGAAAAAAAGTCTGACTAACTCTGGAGTTAAACTCATGTATCCCTCTAAGTGTTACTGAACTGCAACTCCCAATTAGGTCATTATTATCTATGCCAGTGATAGTGAACCTTTTAGAGGACAAGTGTCCAAACTGCAACCCAAAACCCACTTATTTATTGCAAAGTGTCATGTCCCCCTGGCTTTCTAGTAACAAACTCTGGCAAACTCTGTGCTGGGGTGATGGCACATGTGCCCACAGAGAGGGCTCTGAGTGCCACCTCTGGCACGCGTGCCATAGGTTAGCCATCACTGATCAATGCTGTCTAGGACTGCTGAAATTTGTACTTTAAAAATATCTCAGCCTCAGAGGAAGGCAAAGGTGAATCATTTCCATCCAAATCTTGCCACGATGCATCCCCCCCCCCCGATAGGTTCACTTTAGGCTTGCCATAAGTTGAAAATGATTTGAAGGCATACAATAGCAAGCAGAGCACTACATTCATGACCTTCAAAGCAGCACATAACAAGAATGTAATCACAACTTTCTTCTTTCTGCAAGGAAGTCTTTGAAAACTGCCCAGTTTTTTATGATTATTTGCACTTCAGGATTTATTCTGTGCAAAATTCACACATGATTGTTTTGTTTAGGTAACATTTTCTATATGGAAAATAGTATTTCTACATAGAAATATTTGCTGTTTTGGCAATCCTGCTTACGGTACACAAAATGCTGTTCTCTATGCAAAAAACAAAAACAAAACACATGCAAATTTTAAACAGAATTATTTTCAAACTATAGCATTTTCTGCACAGAGATTTTATTTTCTATTCAGAAAATTATATTTCCTGTACAGAAAATATGGCTTTCTGTACAAAACAACCCTTGCAAATTTTGCATAGAACAGGTCTCAAATTGTGATGATTCTCACCAGTCTACAATTCTTCTTGTCAGGGTTTTATGACACTCAAGAAACATGTTTTTTCAACCATTTCCCCAATATTTTCAAATAGCATCCCCATCTCTACCATTGAGGGACTACTAATTATGTAAACACAAACCATAATCTAATATTATCTAGCAATCATGTCAGTCCTATTTGGCCCTTACCATTTTCAAATATGGATAAGGAATAATAAATGCTGGACAGGTTTACGGCTTATAGCTTTTTAGATTTTCCTAATACCTGTGGTTAAGCAAGAGTAACATGAGAAAGGATTTGGAGCCTGTATGTAGGAGAGCATTTTCTCCCTTTATCATTTTAATTCAAATTTCATGTCTTTATCAAACCTGTATATTTGTCTACCTTTTGCAATTTGACTGATCTTTTCAAGTGTCTCAAGGCAAAGAAGTATCTTGTTCTTTCATTACTTGTGAGTACAACAATACTATGATCCTTGCACAGTTATGCCACAACTACCATAATATTACTATAATAATCTTCCTGTTTCTGATTCCCTGCAAGCAATCCATTCTCTTCTTCTCATCCACCAAAGGATGACACTTCACACAGTCAAACTGAAGTTGGAAAATCCATAAAGTAAGTCTGAATCATACAATAGTTACTAAATTTTAGAGTAGTTGTGTGTGCTAGGTAGCTTCAGCATGTAATTGTCTAGAACAGCCTTTCTCAAACTTTTTGCCTTGAGGGAATAATAATTCGCCCTGAGGGAATAACCTTGAAATAATTTTCAGACTGTAGGGAACCCATCCATACAAATTATTATATCTACAGCTAAAAAAAAGGTTTTATTTTGTTTCAGTCACAGTCTCTTGCAGAACTCCTAGCAACCTTTTGTGGACCCATAGGATTATAGGGAACTCTTTTTGAGAAAACTTGGTCTAGAAGAATTGAATACAGAGAAGGTATTTTTATTGATAACTAATCAGAAGTTTAAGATCAAACATAACTGTACAGAGAAGAGAAAAATAAACCCACTTTTTATTGAATCAATAAAAGCTACTATACTGAGCTAATATTAAGATTATCAAATGAAGAAAGATACATATACGTCTTCCATTGACAGAGATGCCATAGTGAAAGAAACCACTGACATTTTCATGGACACATGGCTCATGATGACAATGCTTTAAAATTAGAATTTTAGATTATGATAGTTGCCATAAAACCTAGATTTCTTGTTAAGAATAAAGACTCTAGACTTTATCACTCCAGAAGTATGGAGGAGCAACTAAGATAAAGGAATGGTAAACATTTTGCAATTAACAGATATTACAAACATGTCATTTCTTGAACTAAGGAAATATAGATAATTGGTTTTAAATCCTTATTTCCTATAATGGTAATTGAGTAGGAAACATTTACATAATGAATACATGCATGTTGCTAGCTTATCTTCAGAGGACATCAAGGGATATAGATTGAATTCATTCTGTGGTAATACTGCACTTAATAGTGTGCATATAATGAAATACTTGATGCCATCATAAATAGCATCAGTGGACTCACATTGCAAGCCAAGGATTCTTATAATACTGTCAACCAAAATCTCTCAAAGAAGTTTTTTCTGGTGTAATATTTTTTTACATACTGCTATGTGTAAGCCTGACCAAATCCATTCACTCCTTGCTAATGTGAAAAAGACTTCAAAAAACAGGGGGAAAGTCTTCCTTGACTGCCCACTAGATGTCATACTTGAAGGACTTTGTTTAAGATGTAGACTGTTCAACACCACGGTCATTTAAGAATAAAACTGTACCAAAATAAATCACAGATTTAAAAAAAAGAAAAGAAGAAGAGCCAGAAGATACCTTGGAGCTAATCTAGTCCAACACATTGCTCACAATATTTCTTTTCTCAGATAATTTTCTTGAAGGTATTTTGTAACCACATGTCTTAAAGCAAGTGATTTTCAGATCACGTCTTATTTTATTTCAAACTGCAAATCCTACAAACATTCATGTGAATCTTTTTTATTATTTATTAATATTTTGTAGCATTCTCACATATCGACATACACAGAGCATACACATAACATAATACAAATCATATCATAACCCTTGAAGACGTACAATTACACAAAACCACCCACAATCCCCCCCTTCCCACTGAACATAAACTCAACAAAGACACAATTATACTACCTTTTACCCCAACTATTACATAGGGTAAGATATATTCTCCTCATATCTTGTAATTCTTCTTGTCTTAACATACAACATTGTCTCTCTTGACGCCTTTTTTTTTTTACTAAAACACAAATAACATATAATGCACTTCCAACTACTTGTTTTAACTGTAAAGTATTATTTGGTGACTCAGTTATATCTTAGCCTTTATATAATCGTTCCCTTACGCTCAATTGTTAACTCTTTCCTTCACCTTTACTTCTTCTAATATTTACAGTTATTGTTTAGTTCTGAGTTAACTTGCTTAGCTACCGTCGCTTCATTATCAGATAAACTCCCAGACAGACCTTAATTCCTTTAAACCTTGAAATAATAAAGTAAAATAATTTGGCCTAATATAATCAACATTAACCAACTATGATGGATGCTCAATCTTAAACATGTTTGCCCAGTATTTCAATACTGAATATAGAATTTTCCAACATGCAAATATCAAATCCGAAATTTCTGTAAGTGGCATGAAAGCAAATATTTGAATAGAAGGAGATATTTTATATGTATAATATATCAAGATTTCTCAAGAGCAATATGAAAATTGCAATTCCTGGTAGGTTTCTGTAGGAGTCAGATGGTGCTGGTTCTGGTGACCCTAAGGAGAACCTATCATTAGGTTTTCTTGGCAAGATTTGGTCAGAGAAGGTTTGCCATTGCCTTCCCCTGAGGCTGAAAACATGTGACTTGCCCAAAGTCACCCAGTGGATTTCATGGCTGAGGTGGGAATCAAACCTTCACTCAGACATACATGCCAGGAGTAAGGAAATCAGGGATTATCTTGGAATAGATGGATTCTGAATTAATGGTGATATTTACACAAGACAAGGCATGACTCCAGATCCAATTGTGAGGGGGATGATGTGGAATATGGCCATTCAGGTGAGTGAATGGGGGAACGGACGTATGGGAATTGGTCAGAATTCACAGTGACAGAGTGTCCCCATGCCGTGTAACTAGCCCACTGACAAAGGATTGGGGGGGGGTCTTCTATAGACAAAAACTAGTCTGGAGACAAAGGTGTTTGTCCTACATCAAAGGAAATCAAATCTGCATTGTGAAAGGTTGCTTGGTATGGCAATGTCTGAGTTGAGAATGAAGTTGTAAATCATCCTTATCAGGCATGTCCGGTAAAACATCCTGCCTCAATTGCCTGTCTTCCTGACTTTGGAGGTGTTATTTGCAACTCCCAAACTATTCTATTTGATGTGCATATGGAGTAATGTGGATGTTACCACTTGCTTCAGATATTATGGTTGCCCAGAGTACAGTGTCTGTTTGGATCCATAGGGAAAATACACACACCAAAATTCAGAATATTTTGGCTTAGCGTAACAGGAATCACATGCAGTCCTAGGGTGTGGGTGTCCAATGTGTACCTTGGGTCTGCCATCAACCTCTCTTCAAGTTTCTGACACCTCCTAAAGGAATTGGTTGGAAAAGGCTGTGGTTTTTGTGGCTGAGAAATTCATCTACAATTGAGGAGAAAGCCCTTGATAATGTTATTTAATGCTGTCTTGCAGCATTAAACAGCAAACCAAACAAACCACAAAACCACTGGAAGTGACATGCATCACTTCTGGTCACCCAAAATGGCATGCTCAATCCAAGCCTGAATTCCAACTGCAATGTATCTAAATGATTAGTTTCATCCAAGGACTGTAAGCATTTGCTTGACAACATTACTCAAGAAGAGCGATCACAACACCATCCAAGAATTATCTTCTGGCTCTAAGGTAGGTTTCTCTGGCATTGGTTGTAACATAAGTCCTTTAACAACAACCCCTTCTTTCAAAGAAGCCTATATTGCCTTCTAGACTCATTCGAACACTCCTTCCTGCTGTAACAATTGAAAAGGTACAAACACTGGACATATAGGCAGTTAGCTGAACTTAGTTCTACACTTTGTTTCCAACTTTGGGACTTAGAAACAAAAATCCATCCAAAAATATAAGATGGTACCCTCGATATTTCTATGGAGTAACTTGTATTAATTGTGATATTTCAGCCAAGGTGAATAAGAACTTTCTAAGACTTCTTAAGAGACACTCACTGACTGAGGCCCAGGGGTGGATTCTAGGTTTGGGTCTAGGTCTTCTGAGGTTATGGCTGCTCCCTCTGATCTGGCTGGCCACTCCTTCTCATTTAGGATGGAATCTGAGTTCTAGACAGTATGGTGGTTATGACAACATGACTCATAGGCTGAAATCTCTACATGGGGAGTCATACACTAATTTTGCTGAATGGCCATGTAGTGTAACTGAATCCACAGCTGAACTGCTACACTTCTATAAGTGTTTCACACTCTCAGAACTGGGTGCATTTGCCATTTCATTAACAATTACACTCGGTCCTCCACATTTGCTAGGTTAGGGGTGCAGGACCCACATAAAAAAAACTGCAGAACACTCCCCTCTTTTTTTTAATCTGAGAGAACACCTCTGTACAAAACTCTAAGTTCTCCAGTGCAATTCTATGATCAACATCTGACACAAGTTGGCCATAGAATTGCATTGGAGGACCAACTAAAGCATAGAGAAGTGTTTTCTCTAGGAATCTCTAGGTCCTCCTATTGACACAATGGTCAGCTTCTGGCAGAGTCATGTTGGAGGACCTAGAGATTCTTAGACAGAATATACTAATCTAATCCATGAATAATGGAATCTGCAAAAGTCAAACCTGCAAATGTGGAGGGCCAACTGTAAATAGAGAATAAAACATATACATGTCATGTTTTTGCTAGACGTATGTAGGATTCTTTTTCCTCTTACTTACAACATTTGTTTGGTGCCTCATTTGAGGATCAGATTATGATCTTGTTATCCAGGCTTTAAGAAATGCTTTTACAAATTATTTCCATTATCACTGTATTGCTGGTTTTATTTCTGTTCCTTTTTAATGGTTTCAAGATTTTAACATCTATATTTTATTATGGTTTTAACTTTTGTGAATCATGCAGAGAGATTTTTTTTTTCTTTATACACAGTAAGTAAATAAATATTTGCATGTGTTCTTAACTGTACAGTTTTGTTTTGAGTGCAACTACAGAATATGCTTTAGTCTTTCCACAAATCAGTTATCCATTTTTTTTAAAAAAAAAAAACCAATGTCTTAAAAATATTTTGAATGCTGCCCTTGAGGTCATATAAAATCCATCCAAACAGCACCACAATGACACTTGCTGTTAAGATGTGATAAGGTAGCAGAGACCAATCTTAAAAACTGGGTTCCTATTATTCTGAGTCTGATTCCAAAGGCTGTTATGACATCATCATCATCATCATCATCATCATCTTCATCTTCATCTTCATCTTCATCTTCATCTTCTTCATCTCCAAAAAATTACTAACCCTCCAAGCAGAATAAGAAAAATCAGGCTATTTCCCATTAACATTAATTTTTAGTAGGAGGCTGGTTTTTATCTTTGTCACTTGCAAAACATGATTGTTAATTCCAATGCTGTATGCATCCAATCATAATAGTTCTGTGAGAGAACAAATTAAGTTTCGTGCCCTTGGGTAAAGATGAGGGAACGTATTTTAAGATTATTTTCAAGGGCGTAAATATTTTACCCTTTAGCCTACGCAAATAAAGTGTCAACCGGAACCATTCCTCCCTCCCCTCGCACATGTTTACAGTGACAGTTTACTTCATCTCAGCTTGAAAATGCTAAATGGGTTGACAGTCTGCTTGCCAGTCAGTTTAATCCCCCTCTCTCTGTGGGTTTGTGGGAAACTGTGGCAGGCCAAGTTATTTTTGGCCAGGCACTGCAATACAAAGCGCCTTCAGGAGCCTTCATTTAGTCAGTGGCCTAACTGGCAGCTGCTGTACCTGCAGAATGTGAATTGATGTTGCCATGGAGACAGAATAATTCTTTTTTGTTCTGTCATAGAATTACTGGAACTGCTCTTGCGCAGGGGTCACTTCAGGGGGAAGAAAATAATAGCCAAGAGGGAGAAATAAACAAAAGGGAGAGTCTTGTGTGTTGCTTGGGTTTCCTATGTGTTCTGAATTGATCAATACACTGCAAAATATCTACATTCTCCAGTACATAACTTATCCCCAAAGATAGAAAAAGAGTGTGTGTGTGTGTGTGTGTGTGTGTGCGCATGCAACCGTCAGGCAGGAAAATTTTGCAGGTTATTTTTATTATCATTGCAGGGAATGGCCTTCATACATGGCTGGGCCAAGACACTTTGCAGCAAATGATTCCTCCTTCTCCCCCCCCGCCTTGCACAGAATCCAAGTACAGTCAAATTATTTTGCCACCTGAGGCACAAACTCCCACACCAGCTCTCCTCCTGTCTGACAGGCAAACACTATCATAATAAATTAATAAACAATAATAAATGATTGATTCGCCAGCCTTTCATGACACTCCAAATCAACTGTTTCAGGCGGTTGCCTCAGCCTGCCTAAAGGTAAGGCCAGCTCTGCCTAGGAATACAATTATTCCCATTAAAGGAAGATTAAATCAGATGTTTATGTGCCTTTTGTGCAATTTTTTTTGTGTGTGTGTGTGTGACTGAAAAAGCAATAGCAGCACAAGGCTCTATGAAATGAGTCACTTTGTGGAAAAAGAGAAGTTTGTCACCGGTATATTTTTGTAGTAATGGGAACCTGAAGCAAGCAGAGCTTTGTTTTGGATTTTCCAGCCTGACCTAGACTATGGTCATAAATAGATGAAAGCATCATTTCTATCCTTCTTGTCTTTCCTGAAAAGTCAGATGTATATTCTCACATGGTAGTAAACCTATCATCATTTTATCAGAGTATGTGATAACCTTGACCCTCTTACAATCAATTAAGTATGAAGTCACTAGAAGTGTCTCAAACCATATTCTCAGAGGAAAGACTTTTAAAAGAGAAAGTGCTATCAACACAGTTAATTAAATCTACTTTCAGTATTCAAGTATCAGTCCAAACATTATCAGAATTGCTGCAAATAATCTTTTAGCCGGTTCTCTTATATGAATACCCTACTAGTTTGTCCATATTAATGCAGCATATGGCAACAAATGGCTGAAACAGAAGGCACTCAAGGAGTGGCTTGATGCTGCCCTTTGATCATCAGATTGGTGCCACAGCAACCCCACACTGTGCCCCCGATCCAGCATTTTTCCAATCCAAAAAGAAGTGGCAAAAGCCATTCCTTTTTGAGCTGGAAAAAAGCTGCCTTTTCCACCACCACCATGCCTTTTTGGTGCTCCTGTGCCATGTGGCATCTAAACGCCATGCCACTGGAGTGCCATAAGGCTGCTGCCATGTAAACAGCCAGGTGGCTTCACAGTGGCTTCCTGCTGATTTGGGAGCATGCGTTATGTGTACGCCATACCCCCAAGCTGTCTGCAAGCCAACTTTTTTTTTCTGGTTTGTTCCAGCCCAAAGAATGCTAAATTCAACTCTCAAAAAGAGATGCGGACAAAATAGCATCCTGCGAAATAAATGCATGTTTTGTAAGGGGGAAAATGTTAGACATCTCAATAGCAGCAATAGGAAGTACATTTCTATACCGCTCATCAGTGCACTTAAGCACACCCTAAGTGGTTTACAGAGAGTAAGCTAATTGCCCCCAACAATCTGGGTACTCATTTTAGCAACCTCGGAAGGATGTAAGCCTGAATCAAGCTTGAGCCCTTTTGCTGATATTGAACTCGCAACCTTATGGTTTGAGTGAGTGGCTGCAGTACAGGCATTTAACCACTGCGACACCAGGGCTCCTCAGCAGGACAGCTCCATTAAACAGAAAGACCAGACAGACATTTACATTGTCTTTGGCTAGAGCAGTGCTTCTCAATTATTTTCTGTCATACCCTCCCTAGGAAGAAGAAAACATTTCGCGCCCCCCGCGCGACTATAAATAGTATCATTTGTCTATAAAATTGTTATAAGTACACCTCTGCATAACACTGTATCCTGAGCCTCGCGCCCCTCTTTATGGAGCCTCGCGCCCCCCCTGGGGGGCCCGCCCCACTATTTGAGAAGCACTGGGCTAGAGGGAGTTAAAGCTTACATACACTTTTCTGTTAAGATGCTCAAGCTGGTTTACAATATACAAAGTAGAAATTAGGCATAGTGGATTGAGCATTGGACTATGACTTTGGAGACTAGGATTCGAATCCCAACTCAGTCATATAAACCCACTGGGAGATCTTGGGCAAGTCACACTCTCTCAGTCTCAGAGGATACAAATGGCAAACCCTCTCTGAATAAATAGGAATTAAAGCCACACAACAACAACAACAACAACAACAACAACAACAACAACAACAAAGAAAATAGGCTTAGGGGAAATGATCCTTTCCCATTTTGCTGCCCTATTGCAGGATGCTGAAATATGAAAGGCCGTTTGAGCTATATTTGGGGATGGGGATGGGGAAACTGGCAAATCTTTAGTGGGGAGGGAGAGTCCATGAGCATTTTTTTCTTAAATTGCAGTCATGCCATTTGTCCCTCTTCAAGAGCCAGGACAGGATTCTCAACTCAACAAGAGCTCTATTTTTATTTCATGGAGGCAGCAAAAATGTGGTGGATCCATTTTCCTAGTGCTGTTGGCTTTCCTCTCCTTCCCTAGAGGCTGTGTGGTATTTTCTGCCACTGAGAAGGGCATGAATCCTAGACAATTGGATACTGTCAGGTGTCAGAGGAGCAGAGCTGGAGGAGCCTCCTCCCTGGCTATATAAGTCAGGCTTTATTCCCTACCCAGAAGTTGCCCTGGAACGTCTGTCCCCCTTTCCCCATCCCTCTGCTGCTGGTTTTAGAGTTTGCTTACTGTTACTATATGCATTCTTTGTTAGATAACTACTTATTCTTGATTACTGTAATATATTTTTTGAATGGGTCTGGATCCAATGTGGGAGGACAGAGAGTCAATATAGCAGTCCGTTAAGAAATATTAGAGGTGTGGACAACCAGGGCCACATGGAACTCATAGCCAAACAGTTTGCCAGGCTACCAAATGGCAGGGGAATGGCATGTGACATCACATGTCTGTTATCCCAGTTCTACCCAGAAACTGTTTGGATGCATTGGTGCGTATCAAACTGTGCATCATCCAGTCCCAGAGTCTGGACCTAACATAGGTCTAAGCCTCTTCAATTCTAATAAACACATTTGTATTCTCTCTCACACACACACTGAAAAAAGTAAATGCTATTATTATTATTATTATTATTATTATTATTATTATTATTATTATTATTATT
>NC_056524.1:70331612-70357677 GCF_019175285.1 Sceloporus undulatus
TTAAGTTGTGGCCTTTTCCATGACAACAAATGATGGATCTGAGCTTCTTCAGCTATAATAGTTGTATTCCCCCCACCAAAAAAAGGAAATGTTTTTATTTTATTAAGGTTGTGGCATTTTCAATGCCAATAAATGCTGCCCACATTCTTTTTGTGTCTTTGCACCACTGAATGCACAAGGACAGCTCTGGATTGCCTTTTTTCCCCCTATTGAGTGCTATATTTTTCCCCACAAGGTAAAGGAAACAACAGCTAACACATTATCTTTTTCTTTCTCTATCTTCCATTTCCCCCTATAGAATGCAATGGCAACAACATATACCAGCTCTCACCTTCTGGAAGGAATGATGAATAACAGCTGTTAAACTCAGCTCCCTAAGAAAGTACTACCAGCTGCCTTGTGTCATTTTTTTTCTTCTAGAAGGTGAAAGAGTACACACCAATTCTCTCTTTCTTTTTATCTCTTTTAGCACTCTCCAAACACTACTACCTGCCATACCTCCCCCTGAAAAGGTGTTGGCATTAGGGGTAGATGAGCCAAATGGCCATTGGATCTAGCCAGGCTGATGCAGGGCTCCATAATTTCACTTCTCTCTCTCTGATGCAACTGAGAATTGTCCCCCAAAACAAGCCTAATGTTATGATAGGATAGAAATGTATAGAATGGCTTCCTAAACAGTAGCTGTATTAGTGAATAGTAACAAAACCAAAAAACAAAAACAAAAAACTGACCTATCATGGTGTTTTCTTGGCAAGTTTTTTCAGAGAGGGTTTGCCATTGTGATCCTCTGAGACAGTGTGTCTTGCCCAGGGTCACCCAATGGATTTCCATGGCCAAGCAGGGGTTCGAACCCTGATCTCCAGAGTCCTAGTCCAATGCTCAAACCACTACACCACACTGGTTCTCATAACATCATTACCAAAGCATTTCTTCTTAAAAGCAACAACATGGGCAATGTTCATATCAAATAAAGTCCATATTATAATTAATCTCATTACATGTATCAGGTTATTTCCATGGCCTACTTACAATTTGGTTCATCTGACAAACTAGGCTCTTGCCTATGAAAGGTCAAGTCACAATGTTCACCTCTTTCTGATAAGAGACAGGACCGAAGACTAGAGGTAACAAGTGTCTTTCTCCCTCTCTCATACACACATACACACAGAGAGAGAAAGCGAGATCAGGAGAGTTCATGTGCAATAACCAGATAGAATTCAAATAACCAACAGGCAATAACCAGTTCTTCACCAAAAGCCAATTAGTATGTAAGCTTCACCAGTCCATGTAACAACCCAACATAATAAGAGCTATGGATCTTCCCACAGTTCACAAAACATATTCTATACTGTTTTATACAAAATACTGTAAAATAGCATTAAATTTTTTGAAAAACAAAGTAAAACCCATTATTTTATTTTAGACAATACAAGTATCAAATTAGCTGCCTCAATTTTTATGGCGGAATGGAGGGGTATATACATATATATAGGTGTTGGGGGTGGGGGTGGGAGAGAAGAAAAAAGCAAATTTACAGAGCTTTAAGAGCCATAACACTCAGTTGCTTCACAGAACAAGTACTTTAACTGACTGTGGAAACTGCAGGATACTGAGAAAACTGCATCTCTATGGAAATGACATCTTTTCCCATATTCTGATCTCTAGGAATAGGAATAAGCACTAGAGAGGACAATGTGGAGCAAAAGATTGGTGTAGAGGAAGGGGTTACTGCAATGACTGTCTGCTTACCAGCATGAGCAATGGGCAAGGAGAACTAACTGAAAGACTCTCAAATCTTCAGGAAGGGCATAAAGCTCATGAGAGGCTGCCTCATTCATGAGAGATAAAAAGCCTCAGCTCAGCTCTAGAAAATCTAGTCACCGTGGAACTGTCCATGGTATACTTCCAGCCTGACACTAAAGACTTCTTTTTCAATTGTTTAAACCAGTGTTTCTCTACTGTTTATCCTCCAGATATTTTGGACTTAACTCTCAAGACTCCCTCCTCATTAACTATGCTGTATTTTGAGAGTTATAACCCAAAGTACAGTGGTACCTCGGGATACGAAATACCCAGGTTACGAAATTTTCGGGATACGAAAAAATCCCATAGGGAATCATTGTTCCGGGTTACGAATGTTTTTTCGGGTTACGAAAAAACTTTTGGTGCTTTTTTCGGCTTTTTCGCACGGAATCGCGGCTTTTCCCCATTAGCGCCTATGGCAATTCGGCTTACGAAGGCTTTTCGGGTTACGAAAGCGGCCGCGGAACGAATTAATTTCGTAACCCGAGGCACCACTGTATCTGGGGAACCAACGGTTGAGAACCACTGGATTAAGCCACCATCAGGCCTCATGAGATATGAGCAAGACAGAGGTGAGCAAGACAATAGTGAACTGACAATAGTATCGAATGTTTATCCAGGACTGAACATTGAAGAGAATGGTCACTACTAGCATTTATTTTCAGAGAGAAAGACCCATAAAGAAAAATATGAAAAATAATGGTATATTATATTTTGCAGCTAGCAACCATTATATTTGTATTGCTGAGATGTTGTCTAAATTTTATTGTGAAATTCATCATTGAAGGTATCAGAAAATTAATCATGTTGTAAATACTTGTAAACATGTATTTCCATTCTAAATTATACCCTCCTCCTGGGGTTGCCTTTCTTCATAAAATTTCCCAAGCTGCCTTATTAAGAAAAATCTTCCCAATATTTGTGAAACATCACAACTTTTGTCAAAGCAATTTTTGAAAAATATGTAAATGCTCTTTATCTATTTGGTGAAAAATAGCTTTACACAATGATATACTCAGACAGAAGGGGAAAGGATATTTTGGAAATTTGATGAACTCCTTTTTTGCTATACATTTTCTGTTCCATACACAATCAGATACCAATCAAATTGCTGGCCTCAACTACAGTAGACCCACCAAATCAGCTGCGGAATGGGAATTCAACAATCGGAAAACTTTCTTGATATGAGACCAGCTAGGTTTGACCATAGGACTAGGACCTTGGAGAGGGGGGGTTGATTCCTTGTTTAGTCATGGAACCCTACTGGCAGATCCTGGGTAAGTCATACTCTCTGAGCCCCCCAAAAATCCATGATGGGGGGAGGTCGCCATAAGTCAGAAACAACTTGAAGGTACACAACAGCAGCTCGAGACTCACAATTACATTTAGGCTACTGTCTGATGTACTTCTTTCTATACTTCCCTATAAATATTATGGAGATAAATTTTAAGGTAGATGAATATAGTTCAATAATATAAAAAGATAAATCACTACTTGGACCACAGAAGGGGACTGAAACTCATAGAACAAGTGGGATTTGCACCCAGTAAGATGCTACCATTTTAAAGAGAAATTGTGTTGTTACTTACTATGTGTCTTCAGCTATTACTCATGTCAACCCTATTATAATTTTTTGCAAGACTTTTGCAAGTTATTCAGAGGAACTTTGCCATTGCCTTCCTCTGTGGCAGGGAGAATGTAGCTTGCCACGGGTTTTCATGGTCAAGCAGATATTTGAAGCGCAATCTTCCAGAATCCTGTTGTAACACTCAAACCACTACATCACACCAGCTGTCATTAGGTCACTTAAATATTTTTAAAGTATCACAGTAACAGTTAAAATAAGATATATGATGTGGTGTAAACAGCAACATCTGATTATATAAATGCAACACAGAAGGATTATTTTTTTAAAAAAGTTGGTTTGAATATTCTGTTCAGTGGTGCCATAAGGACAAGACTTGAGGCAAGAGTCCTAAACCCACTCATTAGAAGGCACCTAAAAGCTCCCAAATGGATCCAGACTGGCTTACAACCTCTTTAAGTAAGTGGATTCACACCAGATTAGATTCACTGAATGACTAATTGAAATAAAAGCTCCAGTGATATCTACATTCACTCCAGATAACTTAATTCTTCATACTATCACTCAAGAAGGCAAATAATAAGAGAACAAAAGACAGCATCTTTTTATTTGCTATAAACATTTGGAATATCTTGGAAGCCTTTTCCTTATGCTGTGAGCAGAATCTAAAAAAAAACACCCTTAAAATGGTGATAACCGCTGAGCCGCATCGTTTGGTGAATAGTGAAATGATGAATAATTGATCACTTGGAAGTACTTAGTTCTAAGTGCTTTTCATATATTGAAACATCACACTATTTTACAGTTGTCAGTACAGTTCTGTTAGAAAGGCAGTTGCTTTCAACAACAGATCACTACACGTGCCCACTGCTTTTTGATGGTCTGCTCAACAGTAACCAGAACAATTTCTCTGTCCATCTCAGCCCTCTCAAAACCTCACTCAATCAGAAACGTCCTTATGGAAAAGGGTGTGAGTCATTATTGTAAGTTTCATGCAGGCATACTTCACTGGTAAGCTCCCCCCCCCACCCCTCTTCCTCACTCCTCTCATCCCATGTGGTCTAACCACAGATACTAGTTTTTCATAGCTTCCCCAGCCATCTTAAAGACTGGATTCTGCATTTCAATAATTTCTGGGTTTTGTCAGTGCTCTTGTCCCTAATATGTTGAATAAGGAAAGAATGCCAGTATTATATAAGAATAATCAATGTCATGTACTGGCTGGTTGGTTGCTGGCAAGCAGAGTCAATGGTCATTTATACATTTCTTGAGAATTTTAATTCTTTGCTTTTTCTACTTAACATTTCTTCCCCACATTTTCCTGAATTTCCTCAAAGTCCTTAAGACTTAGAGAGTTATACAGTTAGCCTTTCTTATACATGGATTTTTTATACATGGATTCAAGCATCCATTGTTTGAAAAGGTTCAAAAAAAGTATAAATTTCAAGTATCAACCCTTGATTTTCCATGTTTTATAAGGGACACCATTTTGCTATGTCATTATATTTAATGGGACTTAAGCATCCACTGGATTTGTTATCCACAGAGGATCTTGGAACCAAACCCCAGCATATAACAAGGATCCGCTGTATTCCCATAGAAATCAGATTCATACTTTGATGATATTCCTTTATCTAGATATGTTAAAGAGGAAAGGATTTGTCCTTCTTAAACACAATCACAAAGATTTTAGTAGCTATAATCCAACACTTAGACAGTGACACCTAATAAAGTGATTACTCCATCAACAACACATTCATTTAGAGTTCACCAAAGAAATTTTCCAACAAGCATATCACTTACACACTGAAAAACATGTCAGCCATAAAATCTGGCAAACTCATAGGTCTATAATGTCATCACCTTTAATATGGCCATCATTAATATAGCCAAAATGGCTTCCACCTTTTCTGTTAAAGCCCTGCTTTTTCCCCCCTAAAGTCTTTCTCAATAATGATAGGCCAAACCAATCATTATCTATGGATTTTAATAATAGCAGGCAATTCCATATATATCTACTCAGAAGGAAGTCCCACTGAGTTATCTGAGACATAATGCAAGTAAACACATTTAGGATTGCACCATACATTTGCAAAGGGGAACTGAGCACAAATAATAGTAGACAAAGGGAATTAATTAGGAGGAAAATAATGAATAAATTAATTGAACCTAACATTTACTAATCACAGTGACCAGGAGAAAACTATAAGTGGAAATGTCTTGAATACTAATTCATTTTCCCCACTACATTTGGTCTTGCTCGGTAAAAGAAATATGAAAATGTTTAGAGTATATGTGTAAATTTACAGTGCTTTATAAATAAAGGTTAATAATAATAATAATAATAATAATAATAATATGCAATGATTTGAATTATTACCCACTGCATACACAGGAGCTCTTTTTTTTTATCTTAATGCAGATCTAATATGTTTGGCATTTTATCTATCGGTTCCACTCAAAAGAATTAGGGGTTCCGGGTTTTATTTTCTGCAGATCATATTTGTATTTCATATCCACTGCAACATATTTACTTAACAGTGGTTTTAAAAAATGGTATCAGAATAACATTTTCCCCAAAATTTTCCAGGTCACAGAGACTGATTTAGTCTTTCTGAAGTTAAAATACTGAGAATGGAAACCAGATAAATTAAAGGTATGGGGAAACCTGTTGGGCAATCTCTGAAATATTACCCTTTGAATGTTCAGGTGTAAATCCTGGCAATAAGAAAATTAATTGTGAAAACTTATGTTGTTCATTTCCAGTTATGAATAATTTGACTCCCCCATAGCTTTATGCATCTCCCCCCACTGCCGCCGGTCTGGTTTGCCTATAATTTGACATCTTTATTTAATATGATTGGATGAGCCAAAATGATACAGTTACTTTGACAACCAAGAAAATTAAGAGCAGTGTGATATCAATGACAAGAGCAGAGTGCATGAGCAAGTAGAGAGGGATAAATGTTCAAACAGATTTTCTTTTTCTCCTTCCCTCTTGCATGCTCCAAACACCTCTTCCTCCTCTCCATGACTGTGTAGGAATGCAGGTAAGTAATGAGGATCATTTGTAATGCATGGGAGCCAGACACATAGGAAACATAGGAAATATGGTTATGTGATATAGCAACATACTAATTTTGTTCTACAAATCCCCTTAAAACCTTGATCTAGCACAGGGAGCCTTTGAAGATACCGAGGCTGATTTTCTATCCTTAGGACCCTCCAGACCTTTGTGGACAATCAAGAAAAGGAAGGGAGGGAGGGAGACCAGAAACAGCCCGATATTTAATTCTGGTTTTGAAAAACAGCTATTTTTAAGTGAAATAGTGTTGTGGGTAGGGTTCCCAGCCCAGGTCCCAAGGCCTGGACCTTCTTCTTTGGCGCACAGGGGGGAGGAGGGGAAACTGGGGACAAAGGCACTGCCTTGGAAAATGTGTTGATACAGGTGGAATACCCCTAACCTGAAAATCCAAAAACCTTTTGCCACCAGCCACCCATTGCTGAGGCGGCAGTAGCAGTGCTCCTGCTCATTCGTCTTTCAGATCCTCAGTCTCTCTCCAGCCATGCATCTCATACACAACATAAGTAGTAAATAAAGGAGACATGAGTCTGATGAGAGTTGAACTAGGAGGAGTACTGCAGCTGCCACCTTGAAGGTGGAAGCATGTGGCTGGTAGTAAAAAGACTTGATGGTGGAGAGAGAATCTGTGAAATGGTGGGAATCCAAGCATAGTGCACAATACAAATCCATGCCTCCTGCCATTTCACAACTCCTTGCATCTCTCTCCAGCTTTGTAAATAAAGTACATGTATGTTATGTATGTTGTGTATTCCAAAAATCTGAAAAAATCACATTTCCAAAAACCCCTCCGGCTCCCAAACATTTCGGATAAGGGATACTCAACCTGTATTTATTTTCATTATTTATTAAACTTGATGTTTTATGTTTGAATGGGATACTCTGTGCATCTGGGATTGATTTTAATGGATCATTCTTGATGGTGTACCCAGGGGCTACCCCTCGTAACATCCCAAGGTATAGCCCCTTGGTCTCAAATATTGCTTTGAAATATCAAGGCCTGGGATAGTCCAGACCTGGTAACACTGGAAAGAGAGGATTTGTGGCTTAAAAAACACAAACAAAGGAATCATTGATCCAGGAGACTTCTAGAGGGCTTATTCCCTCTTTTTGCTAGAAAATGGGTGGTCCATGAAAAGTAAGTACGTGTCAGGGACCAAACATAGTCTTTGGAGTGGCACATGCAGCATCAGGGGCATATTTCGCCAATTCCTGGTCTACCATATTTTAAAAAGCACTTCTTTATATCTTTTAAGATCCAAAAGAGAAAATGTGCTAGACGTCTCTGTGGGTCAAGTGGGCAGAATGATGATGAGGAACTTTTAAAGGATAAAATGTTATGGAGAAAGATTATAACTCCTAGAATTCCCTGGCAAGTATGGCCTCTTGCTATTCTGGCTGGGAGGATTCTGAAAGCTGTAGTTCAAATCATCTTCATTCTCAGAATCCATCTTTGTAGTAGCTCCTTATGATGAAATTCTAAAATGGACTACCAAGGCCAGATTTCTGCCTTCTTGAAACCAAAGTTTCAAAAGATTTTCACTGTGAGTTTGTATGCATTGAGGTATGCAGTAAAAGTAGATGAAAACAGGCTGGTTTAAATGGTTAATTACTATCAGAGAACTCAATGTACTAAAAAAACCTGTATTGTAGAATAGGGGAGGGAATTATGTAGTCTTTGAGGTTTTGTTGGAGTCCTAGCATGTTCAATGGAGAGAAAAAGCTGGGAGTTGCAGCAGCACAACATCTGGAGGGCTCATTCTGAACCTTTTACAAGTCACCCCCATACAAAGCATTTTAATAAGGTTCCAATCAAGATTTAGCCAAGGCATGTGTGGCAGGGGCCATATCTCATAAAGATATGATTTCCCAGTAACATACTGATTAGTGATCAGTATTGCATATGAAAAGAACAATTCACTTTATATAAATTAGCTACTTTGGGGTTATGTATTAAAACTGTTACTAGTTATATACAGACAGACAGACAGATGCTATAAGTCTTAGGATTATACCACTGAGCACAGATGGGGAATATGTGTCCCTTGATACTGTTGAACATCAACTCCCATCAGCCCTATCCAGCATTGTTGATAGTGTGAGGCCATAAGAATAGCAGTCAAGCAGCAACCGAAGGGTAAGATGTTCCCCATTCCTGCTGGTGATAATCCAACATTTGCGATAAACCAAAAACCAACACAAGTCACTGTTATCAGGTGGCATTATTACATGGCAATTCAAAAAGAATACCACAGTGTGTACTATAGACTATCCTAAAGATATCTAAATGAAGCTCTTCACATCAACACAAATATATGTGCTGAACATAATGCGGTAAGTATTCAAAAAAAGAATTTGTTCTGATGCAAATAACAGCAAGTTAGACCTGCCCCTGATGTCTTGTACATGATACTGTCCAGTAAACACAAGCACACAATTGTCTGTACCATGTATTGTTAGAATACCTATACATAACTCATACAGATATATCTGTAATAAAACTAAGAACATCTGAGCAATATGTGTTCATAAAAGTGCATACAAAGAATTTTTTAAAATATCAAGGAAGCTAATTTTATTGGCAAGTCACCTTGAGTACCATTTTGATAGAAAGGCAAGGTAGAAATTAAAGAATCAACAAAAATATATCACATTCTCTATCTGTCTCTGATGTGCATGGATGGTCCCAGTTAATCCCTTGCTTTCCCATCTTACAATATACATTTAAAATGTCATATTTTCTCTCTCCTCCTCCTAAGTTCTCCCTTGTCTTCAGCTTACTTCAGTTGATGCAAACGGAATTCGAAATGCAAATGTAGTTTGCATCCAATTAATTCAGCAGAAAGAAGGGCGAATGAGAGAGGGTGGATTGTTGCCCATCCCAGTTGATTCATTTGTGCCTCCCCATCTTTTTCCAGGCTTTCATAAATCATCACATAAATCCCAGGACTACACTGCTTAAAACGTACTCTTCTTCATTAATAATGTCAGCTCTCTTGTTACATGGTCACTTTCAGACATTGCCCAGGCCCAGTTTTTCTCTGTCCAATACTGAACAGTATTAATAAATAGTTTGTCGTGCTATAGGCTTGATTTTCCCTCTGTGGTCATGACATAGAGCCAAAGTGAGCAATGCCATATTAGCATCTGTGTGAGTGGCTTTTTAAAGTAGCAAATAGGCAGGCATATGAAACTGATGAAGACTAGGACCCTTATAGAGAGCTTTTAACCCTTTGCTCCTGTTCTGGTCCCCGTCCAGACAAGCTCCCTTTCACCTGCTATTTCCTTTTGCATAGGGGAGTTTACACTACAGCAGAGGACAAAAGATTATAGACCTTTACCCCTAGCAGACTGTTAGTAGAGTCACCTGCATGAGCTAGTCCTTTGAAAAAACCGTCTACCTCATTGATATCTGCATGAGTGGCATCTCATCTCGTTTGGCCCTTAGGTACAGAAATTTCACTTGAAAATGAATAGCTGTAGCAGTATGAACAGGCACAGCAAAGCAACAGGAGCCTTTTCTTTCCAGCATATTTCCTTTGCCTGCAAAAATTCCTCTTGACAGCACCTCATGTGCCGAAGAGGAATTCTTCAATGAGCAATCAGCAAGGGGGTCTCTCTGTAGATGCAGGTTGGCATATGGTGTCTCAAATTTCTCAGTGACAAGTGGCATGTTAGCAAAGCAGCCAAGTAGCAGGGAAAAAGACATTTTGCTAATCACTCCCTGTTGTCCGCACCCTCAGGCAGAATCATATTGCTTTATGTAGATGAGCTTATAACAGTTTCTTCAATTTAGCTTTATATAGAAAAAAGTGCCAGTTCCTAACGCTGTGTCAACAGGCACCGGAGGGCCTACCACTTTACATTGCAAGTGTATTACTATTTAAAGACAAGCTTTTAGCTTAACATCAGTGCTTGCCTTCAGAGTTTAATTACCACCCTCCTCATGGGGCCCAATAAGTTATCTACTCTTCCTGAGGGAGTTCTTCTTGGTGATGATCTTTAACTAAATAAGTAAATGCCAAATAAGCACTTCTTAAAGATGCAGCATCATGTTTTCTGTCAGACTTTGAAGCCTGGGGAAGCTAAGCTGCAATCCACCCCTAAACTGGCAATGCACCATCTTGAATTTAGTAATCTCCATTGCTAAGATTATATTTAGAATACACTGCTCTCAATAATTCTTCTTTAAAGGAGAAATAAGGCAGATCTCTCCCATAGTAACTCCTCAGTTAAGTTGCCATATGCCATTGGTTGAGAAGGGGGGGGGGTATCAAAATTATGTAAAATGGCAATGCCTCTTTTTTCCTTTTTTTTCTGATGGATTTTTTAGTTTTGATTATTAATTGAAATAAGGAAGAAGGTTCTTGGGTAGCATCTTTCCATCTCTTCTTTACAAATGGGGCAGATAGCTGACATTCTGACACTAATTAGTCTCCTGTTATAAATATAATAAAAAGAAGTCTGAATATTTGTGAGACAGTGGATTAGCCTTAGGTATTTCAGTAGCGTTTGGCTGGACATTTAATATCTACTTGCCACATTCAACATATTTATACCTTATTTCAGATTTCTACATCTTCTATCAAGGAGTGTCTACAATGGAAACATCTAAATGATGAGAATAAATAGTTGAAATTTTACAAACTCAGCATGGTACAATGGTTAGGTTAGGTTAGATATTGGATAAATCCAGGTTCGGGTCTCCACTTAGCCATGAAGCTCACTGTACGATGCATGTCTCAGCTTCACTTAAGTCAGAAAGTCGTGAGGGCATAACTGATTCTGGACATGTTATTCCCAGTACTCAGACAAGTTGTTTTTTAGGACTACAATGCACAGAGTCTGTCCGTCCAGAATGGTGAATCCTGAGAGTTGTATTGTTGTTGCTTTCCCCCACCCCCGCCCCCAGCAGTGGTGTATGTAGCTTCATACTTCTGAGAGGAAAGACAGAATATAAATGTAAGAAATAAACACAAAAATAATAATTTGTATGGGAATTTTCAAGGCAATCTTTCCCCACTACTTAGATTCATCTTAGCTGCAATAAAAATCAGTCTGGGTCTTGAATGCTCCGTGGGGACTAGAACGGGAAATGCATTAAAGAAGTTAGCTTCTAATTGAGATCTTCAATGCGGCCAGCTATAATATGCATTTTTCCATATGCATCCTAGAAATGGCTTTGTCTTGAGTATATATTTACTTCACCTCCACCAGGGCTAGCCTGAAGGAAGAGGCTCCTCCCTCCTTAACTGTCATCTTCCGGTCTCCTATTCCGCTCCAGCTATGCTCTGACTGTGTGGGGGAGAGGCTTGCATACCCTAATGAAGTTGTGAGCTATGCTGGCGGTGGTATAATAGCCACCGGTAGGGCCTCCTATGCCAGACAGGTCACAACCGAAGGGTCTGACCAAGAGCGCCAAAGGGCAGGATGGGCTCTCTAGCCTTATGGCAATCATCCTAGGAGAAGGAAAACTCTAATCCCAAACCTGGGCAGATGGTGCTCGTCTAACCCTGTAAGGTCAACCATCTAAGAGAAGGTAACTCTAACCAAACCTATGACCCGAGGACCTCGCTGCCACCGTCCATGCTTGTCAAGGCCTCAGCAGTCGAACCTCTGCGCTCCATCAGAAAAATCCATTGCACAGGCTGGAAGGATACATCCAATGTCACCAACGCGCTTGTAGAAAGCATGGATGAATCCTTCCTGAATCTTCGTTCATGAAGTAAAGCCAAGAAAGAAGATATTTACTTCACTACTAAAATGGTGATGCTGAGAGCAATATGTTTTGCCATATCTAGGCAAGTTTACGCTCACTGAACAAGCTTGCCCTTCCAAGTCACATCCTTCAAATTTATTCAGATGACTTTGTATTTGCTCGCTGCATCAAGCAACTTAGTTGTGCCATATCCAGTCATAACACTTGCAAAGGTAAACTCTTGTTGCTACTAGTAATGTGTCCTCTTTCTCCTTGGCAAGCCTGCACATGTTGTGTCAATTATGGAAACAAATTTCCTAGTGTTCCAAAGCAAATGGTTTCTAATTCAAAAATGTGTGCACAGCTTCAAACAGTATGACTTATATTGGCTGTTATAAAGGGAAAATGAGAACTTAATCTGTATATGACTCCAGAATGCATAATCTTAGATTTGTAAAAACTTGGTGAGCCTGATCCTAGCAATAAAAGTTGCTTAGACCCACAGAACAACTTACCTTGCCACATAAGCCAGATTCTTGTGTAAAACAAATCCATCTAATTGTTTTTCCTGCCGGCTGCAATTTATTATTTTATGCATAAGCATCATACCAATAAACCTGTATCCCTGAAAAGCGAAATTACCACAAAATCACAAAAGTTTAGATACATTTTTAAAGTGTGTTCAGAGTACTTCAAATATACTATTACAAAAACCATTAATAAAACTTTGTAAGGTAGGCCAGTGTTGTTATCTTCATAGCACACACAGGTGGGTGCTGAAGCTGAAACAAGGAAAGGAAATATTGTGCACTAGAAATGTACATTGGATGTATATAAACATCAGCATGCCCCTCACCCCCGAGAATTCAGAATACTGCAGCTAGTGAAATGCTATGAACTGAAGGAAGGATCCAACTCATGTGCTTGCCACCACTCAGTTTTTGATTGAAGGGACATATTGAATAAGAGAATACATAGCTCTTATATTTGACCCCAACACCACACCACAGAGGGTATCATGTTCTCAGATGTTCCCTTGCTATTTTCTGACACTATACATTTTTCCATTGTGAAATAGGGATGGGGGAAATAGTCATCAGTATTTGAATCCCAAACAAAAAAAAGACATCCTAGATGGAAGAGAATCTTCACAGTTTGGGATTGTCGTATTTGAAAAATGCACATGGTTTCTTTGTGCAGAAAACATTTTCTGCATCAGAAATGTTATTGTCTGCACAGAAAGCCATGTTTCTTGTGCAGAAAACATGAATCCGTATGATTGATTGATTGTTCACAGAATAAATCCTGAATTGTAAATAATCTTCAAAAACAGCAGTTTTGGGGGACGTTCTCACAGTGGTGAGAAAAATAGATATTTGCTTTTGCCCGTGAGAATTGAACAAACAGAAACTAGCTCCAAACAGCATACTAACCTTTTCCTCCTCCTCCATTTTTAAGATCAAGGAGATCTTGAAAAGATTTGATTTGTATCAGAAATATCACCCATTTTAAAGCCAAAGAATAACAGATATGTGTTTGCTAAATATGGGATATACATTGCTAAATATGGGATATAAATTTCATCGATGAGCTGTCATTGAGTATCTTCTTTTTAACATTAAATTCATATTTTTATTGCATTAGCTCTGTTTATGTATAACTCAAGATGTTTGAATTGCCAACCAAAAAGCTTTATGCCATTCTAAACTGGAGGTTCTTATTTTCAATATTCTTATGAGATTTATTTCTCTCCTAAACATTATAATAGGTATTATTTTGCATAAAGTCAACATATTTCAGTGATTACAGAAAAAGAGCATTAAAGATAAGATAACAACAGATTTCTTATGTTTTAGACCTGGATTATAGTTGAAATCCAACCCGGAAATTGAAACAGGCCGAAGCATTCTTGTTTATCTGCATTACAGCTCCATGCCATCTGCACTTAATTGTAAGACAACAAATTGTCTAACAATCATGATGGATTAAAGTACAAAGCCTCTTATGAATATTTTATATTAGTGAAAGTTAAAGAAAACAGAAAACATGGTGCTCCTTCAGGGACTTTTTACTTTTCAATCCATCCTTCACCCTACTGATATTCTTAAATAATAATAATAATATTTAAAAAAACCCACTAGTGAACAATTCACCAATTTTTCATGTGAGAATGAGCATTCTCTTTAAAAGCTTGGACATGTGACAAGGATCCCATCTTCAGAGAATGAACTTCTTGACCTTAACTCTTAAATTTTCCATGGGCCAAAGAGACTTACTACTAACACCAAGCCTTCTGTTCACTCTTTCCCAGCAGAAAGTAGGCTAAAAGACTGGAAGCAGTAATAGGATACCTACCTACTACACAATTCCCCATTAAGTGTGAAGTGGGATGGAATTGTCTGCAGAAGCAATGTCCCCTCCCTGCCACCAATTAACTGTAATGCAGACATGTTTACAATGGTATTTTGATATCTGCTGGGTTTTGGTTCCAGAACCCATCATGGATTCCAAAATCCATGGATACTCAAGACTCATTATACATAGTGGGTTAGTAAAATAGTGTCCCTTATATTAAATGACAAAATCAAGCTTTGCTTTTTAGACCTTTTTAAAAAACATTTTCAAGTTGTGGATGGTTGATATGGTGGGCTGACTGTAATTATTTTATCTGATGTATAAAGATATATAATTGAATACTAAAGTTAAGATTGCCCATGCCATCACATTCCCCATTTCTATGTATGGTTGTGAAAGCTGGACAGTGAAGAAAACTGATAGGAAGTAAATCACCTAATTTGAAATGTGGTGCTGGAGGAGAGTTCTATGGATACTGGTTAAAAGGCAAATAAATGGGTTCTAGGATAATACAAGCCTGAATTTTCTCTAGAAGCCTAGATGACTAAACTGAGACCATTGTACTTTGACCATATCATGAGAATATATGACTCACTTGAAAAGACAATAATGATTGGCAAATTAGAAGACAGTAGGAAAAAAGGAAGATTGAATTCCAGATGGACAATCAAGGAAGCCTCAGCCCTGAATCTGCAAGAATTTACTTATTTTAGTCACATTGACACTACACTGCATCTGGACCAGCTCAGCAGTTCTGGGGCAGTTCAAAAACGCAAGCAAGGTCAGAAAGCAATCCTACACAATGTTAAAGAAGCAGGTTGAGGCTAAACTTGAAATTACACAACAGGCTTGCATACCCTCCAGCGTTTCACACATTAAAACCAGTACACATGGGACCAAGCAACAGCAGTGTGTGGTGTACATGGCAAAAGTTATTAATAAGAACATCAAGCTAGGAAAGGCTGCAGAAGTTTGCTTTGGCCTGGGACTCAAGGGAAGAACAAGATTTTGCCCCCCCCCCCCCCCCATGCTGACTCAACTGAGTGCAAACTACTTTTTTTTTTTTTTTTACTTTGAACTCAGTTTGTGCCAATGGAAGAAACACAAAGGGGAAAGGGGGATGATGAGAAAGAGACTGGGGCATTTTAAAAGCAACTGAAAAAGTGTGAGAACAGAGGCTTAATCAGTACAGTGCACCCACCGTATATGTGACAGATGAAGAGGAGGAAAAGGAGAAGGAGGCGGTGGCAGTGACAGCAGGAAGAGGAGGAGGGAAGAGGAAGGGGCAGTAGAGGTGCAGGAGGCAAGAGGAGGAGAAGGAAGACGAAGAAGAAGAGGCAATCCCCTGCTGTGCTTAAAGTAGTAAGGCTGGCTCCTGGGGGTGAGGGGGTGGGACAGCAAAGTCCCCTTGTCCCCATGTGGCCGCGCCATCATTAAAGACAATGAGACTTGAGCAACCACGGATTTTGGTATCCACAGGGGGAACCAGAATGGCTCTCCCGCAGATACTGAAGGCCAACTGTATTGTCCCTGCCAAATTAAAAGAGTTGGAGGGTAACTGTGTGGACTTGCTCACTTGCCAAGTATAGGATGCTGCTGCTGTTTTGATGGATGGCATATTATAATAAAATAAAATAAAATAAAAGTTAGCCTTCACATTTGAAGTTCACCAAGTCATGTTGAGTACAACACAAAAAGAAGGGAAATAATGAGATCTAAAACTATGTAGAAATAACTCTCATATGAAGTACAAATAGGCCAGAACTAAAGCAAGGGGAAGCAAAGATTTTGCACTTAAGTCATTGCCAATTGATTAAAAGGTAATACAATGTAATTTTATAACATCTAGGCCCATATATTACTTAGGGGATCGACAGATCACCCTGAAAAGGCGGGTTGGAGGTGCCCATTTTTGCCCCTGAGGGACGCCGCAGCAGCCAAACCATGCAGCATGACTCTGCACCAAAAAGAACCCGCTAAAAGTGGGTTGCTTTGGCACATGTGGCGGATGCCATGAGTGAACCATTGGCACACTGTGGTGCATCATCATGTGCGGATGCTTCACCATGCTTGCATTATCATGGCGGTGATGGTGCCGCTGCCACACGCTAGGGTTCAGGAGCATACGGTTGCTCCATTCTCCCAAACCCTAATTATGGCCCCAGGCCACCACAAAGTAGCAGTCTGTTCCAAACCTTAGAATACCAATTTAAAGTTGGTCACAAGTAAATAGTAAAAAAAAAAAAAAAGATGCCTTAACAACAATAAACTTAGCTCAGCAAGTAATCATCTGCAGAAAGATTATCATACGGCACCATCATCTAGCTCACCTCCTCCACACTAATGGATGACAGGCAAACCAAATTGCTGAAACAATTTTATTTGATTGCAATTGTGATAATAATAAAACTTCATAAGCATTACATTTCCAGTTTAATTAGTAAGGCAAAGTTTATGGAGGAAGATTAGTTTTTCACATAGGCTTGGCTCTCCCTGCTTTTCCATAGAATCATAGAGTGGGAAGAGACCACAAGGGCCATCCAGTCCAACTCCCTGCCATGCAGGAACTCAAAGCACCCCCTACAAATGGCCATCCAGCCTCTGTTTAAAGACTCCCAGGAAAGAGACTCCAACACTCTCCGAGGGAGTGTGTTCCAATATCAAATAGCTCTCACTGTCAGGAGGTCCCTTCTAATGTTGAGATGGAATCTCTTTTCCTGTAGCTTGCATCCATTGTTCTGTGGCCTATTTTCTGGGGCACTAGGAATCAAGCCTGCTCCATCCTCAATATGACATCCCTTCAAAGATTTAAGGCTATCATATCACCTCTTAACCTTCTCCAGGCTAAACATATCCTGCTCCTGAAATCTCTCCTCATAGAGCATGCTTTCCAGACCCTTCACCATTTTGGTCATCCTTCTTTGGACATGCTCCAGCCTCTCAAAATCCTTTTTGAATTGTGGTGCCAAGAACTGGACACAGTATTCTAGGTGAGGCCTGACCAAGGCAAAATACAATGGCACTATTACTTCCCTTGACCTAGACACTATACTTCTATTGATGCAGCCTAGAATCACATTGGCCTTTTTAGCTGCTACACTGTTGACTCATGTTCAACTTGTGGTCAACTAGGACTCCTAGAGTATCACATTCAGCCAGGTGTCCCCTATTCTCTATTTATGCATTTCAACTTTTTTTTTCCCCTAAGTGTAAGAAACCTTACATTTTTCTGTGCTGTCTTTGGCCCAGCTTTCTAATCTATGAAGGTCATTTGAATTTTGATTCTGTCCTCTGGGATATTAGCTATTCCTCCTAATTTGGCGATATCTGCAAATTTGATAAGCATGCCCTCTGTTCTTTCATCCAAGTCATTGATAAAGATGTTGATTAGCATGGGCCCAGGACAGACCCCTGTGGGACTCCATTGGTCACTTTTCTCCAGGATGAAGAGAAGCCATTGGTGAGCACTCTTTGGGTTCGGCCGATCAACCAGTTACAAATCCATTTAACAGTTGCATTGTCTAAGCCACATATTACTAGCTTGTTTGCAAGAATGTCATGGGGAACCTTGTCAAAGCCCTTACTGAAATAAAGATATACTCAGTCTACAGCATTCCCTCCATCTACCAAGCTGGTAATTTTATAAAAAAGAGAGAGATCAGATTAGTCTGATATGATTTTTTTTTTCCAGAAACCCATATTGACTTTTTGTGATAATGGCATTCCCTTCTAAATGTTCACATATTCTCTGTTTAATGATCTGCTCTAGAATCTGTCATGGTACTGATGTCAGACTAAGGTGCGTTACAGACCGCCCTAAAGCGGGTGGTCTGCCGCCGCCGCCATTAGCTGCAGCGGGAAGCCCCAGCAGCCAGACAGCGAGCCTTCCGGCCACAGTGAAAAAGGAGCGCCGAAATGGCACTCCTTTTTGACCCCCGGAAGTGGCGCCGCGAAGCGCAAGGCGCGCACTCACAGCGTCACTTCCGGTGCGCCACGTCTGGACGTTGTGCATCCAAGACGTAAAAATGGCAGCGCCCATGTGGATGGGTGCTGCCATTTAGGATGCGCTCCACACATGTTGGGAACAGAGCCGGATAGGAAGGGGCAACCCTTCCTAACCCTAGGACGTGCAGAGTGCATCCTAAATGGCGGTCTGTAACCCGCCTAACTGAATGATAATTGTTAGGATCCTATTTTTTTCCCATTTTTTGAAGATCAGGACAGTGTTTGCCCTCCTCCAATCTGCTGGCACTTCTGTTCTCTAGGAGTTCTCAAAGATGATTGTCAATGGCTCTGAGATTACAGTTGCCCCTTCTTTCAATATCTTTGGATATAGTTCATTTAAGACTTAAATTCATTTAGATTAACAAGGTATTCCTGTAATAATAATTTATTACAACCCTTAAAGACCAGGTTGACGGTGACCTCCCAGAGGACATTTTCTGCAGCCGCTCCCAATTTATGGAATGGCCTGCCAGACGAGATCCATCAAATTACCAATCTAGAGAGCTTTGAAAAAGCCATTAAGATCTCTTCCGGCAGGCCGTCTTAGAATAAAATACTTGGCCACGAATAAGATTTCCTATCTTATACTGTTTAATCTTGTTTTAAGGGGGGCACTATGTATATATGGTTGTATTTTTACTTGTTGTACACCGCTTTGATTGCCTGGCAAAAAGCAGGATAGAAATATAATAATAATAATAATAATAATAATAATAATAATAATAATAATAATAATAATAATTTATAGCCCACCCCTCAATTAAAACTGAGGTGGCTAACAACATTAAAACATTAAAATACAATACAATGTCCCAATAAACCACCCACCCACCATAACCAATAAATCATAATTATAAACAATAACAATAAAACATACCATTAAAATTATTAAAACATACAAGACAATGGGGGAAACTGAGATGCTAATCTGGGAAGGCCTTTCAGAAGAGATCCATCTTGACCATCTTTTTAAAGCTGTTAAGATTGGTAATATGGCAGGTCTCCTCCGGCAGGCCGTTCCATATCTTGGGAGCAGCAGAAAAGATGGTCCTCTGGGTAACCACAGCCAGCTTAGTTTTTGCTGGCTGCAGTAGATCTTTCCCAGAGAACCTAAGTGTGTGTGACAGATTATATAGAAGAAGATGATCCTGCAGATAAGCTGGACCCAAGCATGAAGGGCTTTAAAGATCATAACCAACACCTTGTGCTGTGCTTGGAAACTAATGGGGAGCCAATGAAGAGACTTTAAAATCGGTGTTATATGGTCACACATGGAACTCCCAGTGAACAGTCTGGCTGCCATGTTTTGGACTATTTGAAGTTTCCGAACTAGGGACAAGGGTAGCCCTATGTAGAGCACATTGCAGAAATCAAGTCATTAAGTTATCAGTGCGTGTACCACAGTTTTTAGGTCCCTAGGCTCCTACCTCTTTACTTATTCTGTGCTTCATTTTCCCTATTTTGTGCTCTGCTCCATTTTCCTCAGGTTGAGTCCCCTTTTCCTTTTGTGAGAAGATTGAGGAAAAGAAGGTGTTGAGTAATTCTACCTTTTCTCTGTCCCCTATCAGCATTTCACCATCTTCACCATGTAGTGACCCTACCATTTCCTCCTTCTTTTTTTGCTGCGAACATACAAGCCCTTTTTATTGTTCTTAACCTTTCTAGCAAGCCTGAACTCATTTTGTACTTTAACTTTTCTGACTTTATCCCTACACATGCTCACTACTTTTTTGAATTCTTCTTTGGTGATTTCCCCCTTTTTCCATTTCTTATACATGGCTCATGTAAAACTTAGCTCCTTTGAAAATTCTTTAGTCATCCATTTAGTTTCTTGAGCTATCTCCCATTTTCCTCCCGATTGGAACTGTTTGGAATTGTGCCTTCAGTATCTTACTTTTGAGAAACTGACATGCACTCTAAATTATATCATGTTCTTAAATATAGAAATGTTATTTTGTTATTTTTGGGGTGGAACCACTATTTCACACATGTGCAGTAGTGCAATAAGGACACATGCACAAAATGTCCAATCACGACAGTGTGAGGAATGTGACTGCATTTTTGTTTCATTTTTATTTCGTTGTTATAGCATGATTGTGCAGCTGTGCAGAACTATAGATTACTATAGCGCTATGTTTCCGTTATCTTCCAGTAGCACATTTGTTGTGGAATTGGCCCTAGTGTGATGATCTCCAGAGACTCTCACATCCTAGGCTGGGATAAATCTATTAAATTTAGTTCTATTGATTGTTTTCATTTAAAAAATTCATTTGACCTATATTTATATTAGTTTCCACATCAATATTCATATGCATTTTGTAAAATGTTCCTAATATAGATATATTTATGCACTTTCCCTAGTTTGTGCACCTTTTCAAGCATTTTTCCTTAAAATAATCTGTTTTTCTGCTATATCCCTTGCCATAATGAACACTGATATTCTTTTTTTTTTTTAGGAGTGGGTAATTTTTTAAACATATGAAGCTGGATACAAAGCAGACAAGAGATATCCTTTACACATTAAAATAGTGACCCTTTAGCCATAGTTACCTTCTACTTGGCTGCTTTATACTTGGAATATGTATTTTCTATCTTTGAACTGAGTTCGCTGTAATAATTATAGCCTTGTATGCCTATCATGCAGCTCTTTCCTTAAAACATTGTTCCTATTCTTGGACAGATGACGATTATATGGGACGGACCCCTGCAACTGACATTACCCATGTGGTGCCAATCATTTTGTGTCATGATAGTTTTTTGTAAGATATGAAGCCCTCTCATCAAGGTGCACAGAAGAATTACTAAAAGAAAAAGAAAAACTGATATACTGATGTAGCTCACCATTAGCATCTAGAGGGTCTGGGATTTCACACCCGTTCGGAGAATCTTAAATAAGCAGAGGTCCCAGAGATAAAATCCAAGTTTTTCTCTGCATACACATTGTGAAATCAGACCCCTATACACAGGGCAAGTGGCCAAATTTGGCTACTTCTTTTACAGTGTACATGCAGAGTCATTAAGCAGGTAGGAACAGCATCTAATTGTGTTTTGTTTATCCCCATAAATACAGTGGGCCCTCAGTATCTGCTAACTTGCCATCGACAAAAATAGCATCCGCAGACAGCAAGCCTGCATTGTCCCCATTAGGGATAGCCCCATTGTCTCGTTGCAGTGTGTGCACACGGCCATGCCATCATCAATTCCATTGTCTCTAAAGTGGCTACGTCACCACTGGGGACAACAGAGGCTGTCCCTAATGGCAGCACAGCCACATGCATGCCCTGCCATTGAAGTTCTGTTGTCTCTAATAGCAGCACAGCTGTGTGCATGAACCACCATTGGGGACAACGGAACTTGAGTATCTGTGGATTTTGGTATCTGTGGGGGTAATGGTGGTACGGAATGGGTCTCCCGTGGATACTGAGGGCTGACTGTACGTGGCATAACAGAAGACACTTATCTCACCTATTTTCAAAGTAACAGTCCATTTCCTCTATGGAGCCATTTTTTCCAGATTTAATTTCCCATACAAGATAAAGCCTCCCATATTTGATCTTTCTGAAAACAACTAATTAGGAGTCCAAGGATGTTATCTCTCTGATCTCCTTCGCTGCAGTGAACTCTGCACATGTTCTAAAAGTCAAGACTCTGCTCAAACAGTTAAAATGTATCAGGTTAAATTGACTTTGGGATTTAATGTGTTGATGTGTATGGATGTAGCCTTCCCTTGTTCTCCTCCACTACTTTCTCTGCCCCAATGAGTCTTTCTTTCTTCCTTTTCTTCTTTTTTCATATCTCAACATTTGGCTACATTGCTTTAAAGGGCAATTTCTGACCCAAACCCTCCCAATATGTAGGACTATATTTTTTTTCTAATCTGATCTTTGAGAAATTAAACCCAATACCTTCCTTGGTGCCAGAGTTTAGAACTCTCCTATGATTGGACAGCTAGATAATTTGCAAAAGGATCAGTTTGTTGTGATGGCATATCATCATGCTTTGGGGGGAAATTACGTTAAAAAAAAGAGAACCTATCAGTTGGGTACATCTTTTCTCTATTCAAATTCATAACCTACTATAGGTTGCAATTTGAAAACCTGAATATATAAATATAGTTGAATCAAATGAGCTGACAGGAAGAGGGAATCATTTACAGCGCTTCATAAATAAAGGTTAATAATAATAATAATAACTTCATTCCATCCCCTGATCATCCCTTAATCCTTTATTGATAGTAGATACTATCTTCTCATGATGTGCGAAGCAAGACTATGGCCATCATGTACAAATTTGCTGCTTTGACAACAAAGCAACATCCCCCTCCAATGGAAAAAAATAACACAGAAAGGTGTGCTCTTTGTGTGGCATCTGTAGCGTTTACTGTTAGCTGTATTCTTTCATGCTGAGCCAGACTCAGAGCTCACTAATCACAGCATTTTCCATCGAAGTATAGCATTTTTATCAGCCTTATGCAGTCTCTAGCTCCCCCATATGCTATCTATTGTGAACCAGGTCAGCAGTATTTGGGGCTGACAAGAAGAGTAATAGATTGCCCTGATCTGTCTTTGAAAATGGAAGTCGCCTGTATGATGGCACAAGCTATCTGAATTGGAATGAGGAAAATCAAAGTTGGGAGGGGGGCCGAGGACAAGAATACAAGGCTTTGCACCTAGATGAATCATTGGCAGGACTATACAGCTGGAACAAATTTGATATAAATAAAAAATATCTGTCTTCATAAGGAACAATAGAATTCATGTAGCTGAATGAGAAAGATGCAGCTTTGAGATCACATATTGTAATATTTTTACATATTGTAGCAGAAGGCATATGAAGGCAGTAAAAACAACTGCAAGAAAAGCTGAATGACGCAGGTTTCATATTTGTGTCCATGGGTGTGTTTACTCAAGAATAGGATGAAATACAGCAAAAAGATGAGACAACCAGAAGGGGTGATAAGAAAGGATGATAGAACACACCTATATCCTGTGTTTCTTTTTTCCCCTGTTTAAAAAGGATGAAATTTCAAACAACTGTTGCATTATAAATATTTAAATATTTGTGTTCCTTATCCAAGCAGGTGTAAGAAATATTAGAAGAAAATGGACTCTTGGGCCTGCCACTGTCTCAGTATAAACTACTTCATAAGGTTGTTGTGACAGTATACACACTTGTGCTAACTAAAATGAAAGGCAGAAAATAAACAAACAAATACATAAATGTTGAATATTTGTCCCATCTTCTCCTGATAGCTTCAAAGCAAAAAGCTCCGACAAACTTCCATTACCAGAGCTCACTTATTATTCCATTATCAAGCTCTCTTACATTGTTGACCTGGACCTAAGGTCCAAAACACACAGCAGAAATAATCCAATTTGAAACAACTTTTTAACTGCCCTGGCCCAATGCTAGGGAATTCTGGGAACTGTAGTTTTGTGAGACATTTAGCTTTTTCTGTCAGAGAGCTCTAGTGCCACAACAAACTACAATTTCCAGGATTCCCTAGCACTAAGTCAGGGCAGTTAAAGCATTCTCAAATTGGATTGTTTCTGCTATGTGTTTCGGATCTTAGTCTGCTTGCTTACTCCATTGTCTCACTTCCAGTTCTATTCCCAACTAAAACAGACCAAGGGCCAAAACAAGATTGGGGCTGCAGCAACCACATGCCACAGCCCCAATCTACCTTCAACCTGGCAAAACAAAACAAAACAAAACAAAAAATAGCAGAAAATATCTGCTCCTTCTTCAGCCTGCAAAAGGTGACTTTTGCCACCCTGCCAAGGCCCCATGGTAGCTTCAAGCCACCAGGATGGAGATGAGGACAAAAAGGGCTCAGAAGAAAGAGGAAGTGATCCCAGGAAGTGATTGCAACATCCAGCGTTGTGAGGCGTATAAACACCATGCTGCTGGAGCACCTTGAAGCCCCCCACATCTGAGTGGGCACCTTGCTTCCCGGTGGCTTCAAGGCATCATTGCAACATGCAGCATATAAACACAGCACGCTGTTGATGCCCTGAAGCAGGTGTGTTTGGGCTGTCTGTTAGGCCCCAAGTGGATCAATGAAAACATGATGAAATATGTATGTAAGCTCATTGACTGAATAGCTCCACACTATTTGGGATTAGCAAACTGGATTTAAATCTGTCTGCCAAGCATAACTGATATTTTCTCTCCTACTTCAAAGTACTTATTGAGGGCAGCTAAACGTATGCACATCTTTTCGGACTTTCCACATGGCAGTTGTCTTGGTGGTGGCCATTTATTAGATAATTCTCCTTTCCAGTGTGTCAGCCTCCTTCATGAAATATAGAACTGCTCTTGGATTACTCCCAATACTCTTACTGATATAGTCATGCAGTACAGTATATATGTCTTCCTAAATTTTGGAAACTCTGCCCCTCTCAATACAATCTCTATGACATTAGAGTTTTGAACTATATCACTGCATTGTTGAATCATGCAAATTTGTTATCTGCTCTAAAACATGAATGATTTTTCTCATGACTCCCTCTCTAGTTCTCCATGCTATTAAGTTGACTGAGCATTTTACTGCATTTTTAATGCAATTTGGAATAAGAGGCTGATTGAATTGCTTCATGTCAACATCAGAAGGGATTGCTGCCACTATTCTCTTTCAAACTAGTGTCAGCTTGGAATCTAAAAATGATTGGGGAGCCAAATACCCTCATACACTGAGGCCCTATCTTTACTTGCCAGAATACTCTGGGGTGCACCTGGAGTGTTCTGGTCCCAATTCCTGCTCTCTTTTGGGGCAGGTTTTGGCTCATGCAGTAAAAGATGGGCAACTGCCTTCCCACACCATCCCTGTTCATCACCCTGTGTCACTGCTGAGGTCTGGTGCCCAGCCATGTTATTGACATAGGGCATCTTGCTCTGAACTCAGAGCAACTTGTGCCTTCAGAACCACCACCAAAGAGCTCCTAAGAAGTGAGAGTGAAGGCAGCAGCCACCATCACTGTGAGGAAAGGCAAAAACCTGCACCAAAAGGTCAGTTATTTAAATGCAGGCTAGGCAAAGGATGCCCTGAATCAGGTGTAGGTGTCATGAAGACAGTCTGTACCCAAATTGTAATTTTGACCCTGCTTCATGTCAACAGGATTTAGCAAGTCCAGAGAGAATTCAAGGTAATTCATCCATGCAGACAAGTTCTGAGAAACAGAATTTTTTTCTTGAATTTTAAACTGAACCTACTGGTATGGAGTTTTACTGAAGTTTTCCCAAAACCTATGGGAGGCAAGGAAGAACCTTAGAAAGAAAAATTGCTTCTCAGGTTGTGCAACAGCTACACATGCAATCATGGGAAATGCAATTCCCATGCTTAATGGTTCACCTGGATACATGTGGATTCACTGGGTTATAGCAGCGCCCAAATCTCAAACAGAAAGCAGTTATCTTCACTGGGCATTCTTGCTTCTGGTAAGTTTGGGGAATGGATGGTGGCATAGATGACTCAGTGGAAGCAGTTCTACGCCTTCCTCAACCTGCATCCTCCAGATGGTTGGAGGTGCAACTCCCA
>NC_056524.1:70357687-70385645 GCF_019175285.1 Sceloporus undulatus
TCAGCCCCAGCTAACAGAACCAATAGTGTGAGATCATAAGTGTTGGAAGTCCAAAACATCTAGGAGGGTCTCAGGTTCTTATAGGCCTATCACACTCAATGATATCATCATCAGAAAAGCTATCAGGGCGTGAGACTCTGCAGCTTCAGAATTATATCAGTGCTAAATCAGATTAGTCCAGGGCATCCAGTAGATATCCTCCAAATTATTCTGAATTAAGTGGTTCCATTCCAAACCAGATGTATGGGAGCCTGCCCATCCATCATGTGTAGCACATTTTTCATTTCACCAAAATATTATTATTACCACTGTAGCTTATTTCTCTCTCAACCCAAATGCTAAGCTGTAATTTGTTACAAGCTTGTATTATATATTAGCACTTCAGTGAAACGCTGTCAACAGTGTACTGAACTCCAGCTGTGTCTGCATGAAAGGATTTGCTGTTCTCTCTATCAATGGCAACTGTACAAACACATGCACACGCGCGCACACACACACATACAGCACATTATATCTCAGTGTATTTAGATGAGTACTAAGTTCCTGAGTTCATTTTTAAAAAGAAGGCTGTGAACAAAATTTATAGGTCAATCCCACAATATAAACTCTATGTTGGAAAAGATGGAAAAATATGTATTTATCTATTTATTTGATTAAGAGGCTCACTTATCTTGCTACCCACTGCTACCTGCTATCTATTTTTCTGCTGCAGATTGAAATTCAGATTTTTCCAGCAATTACAGAGAACCAATTTAGAAACACAGAAAACCCTTTTAAATTGAGTCATAAAATGGCCCAGCTAATCCAGTATTGTCAAATCTGACTGACAATGATCTCCATGGGGTTCATGTCTCTGCTGGCCTATGGAGATTCCTGATATTTCTTTGTGATTTCACATAGTCCATTCAAGTACTAAACAGCCTGACCCCACTGAAGTCCCAAAACCAGATTACATTGAATAGGTTATTCAGAGTGGCAGAATGGCATTTACTTGAGATGGTTTCTGATAGGAGCCATCATCTTCCAACCTTAAAAGTTGGAGGTGGGATAAAAGATAGCATACAAAAGAGGGACAGTGGGTGGGATGGTCAGGCTAAGATGAATCATGACATTGAACAGTGTCAAATATAACTCTTATAAAGTTTATTCTTAATAATTCTTATAAAAATGACAGCAGGCACTTGGGGGTGTAGAATCTGAACAACCACTCAGGCCCCCAAGAAGAAAATGAACAACTAGTTTAAAGGGCTGAGTGTGATGAATTTAGAGGGTAAAGATCAGTATGGGGAAAGGTTTGGATACAGGCTGTCTGGAGGAAAAGAACAGAACAAACAATGACTGATGTAAGGGCCTTGATGAAGAAACAGAACAAGAGTTGAGGGGGCTGAGGGAAAAGGAAGACCTCTCCTCTCTGTTTCAGTCATTTATTTTGGAGGATAACATGAAGAGGAATAAGATTGTTTTAAATCCTTACCCACTCCCATCAGTGCTTTTCTAAATAAACATGAAAGCATGACACTCATTGTAGAACACTGCATTAAAATGGCACTTTGCATTTTGAAGTCGAAGGCTTTCATGGCCAGCATCCATGGGTTTTGTGGGGTTTTGGGGCTATGTGTATGTATAGACCCACTTTTTCCAGGCAAGCATTCTCTGAAGATGCCAGCCACAGATGCTGGTGAAACGTCAGGAAGAAAATTTTCTAGAACATTGCCACATAGCCCGAAAAACCCACAAAAAACTTTGCATTTTGCATGGCACTAAAATGGCAACTTAAGGGAAGATGCACTCTGTTGCAAAAAAAAACCTTCCACATTTCTTAAGGTGAGAGGGAAACAGCTGTAGATCATCTCTTTTAAAATAGCAGTGTTTTCAAAATTCCAGTTTAAAGGAGGTTATTTTCAGCACCTTCTTTCCCCATTGCTCCTTAGTTTGTAAGTGCTTAGACCAGAGAGGCAATGCCTGCCTAATGGCATAGGGTCCCCCGTTTGAGCAAACTAGAAACTATTTCCTAATTCAAAGTCATTTACATCTGCCCTAGGTGATATCATTAGACTTACTAAGTGGCCCCTGATTGGCTCAAAATACTCCAAGAAGTGAAAAATGAAGGAAGAAAATACACTAATGCTACCACAGATAATGATGGCTGAGAACAGTTACAAAGAGCATTAAAAGCAAAAATGTGTGGAAAACTTTATCTCTCCTCCTCCTCCTCCCCCCTCTCTCTCAGTGCATGCACAAATATGTATGTGTCTATGCTAGAATTAATTTGGCTCTGTGAAAATTGCAATATTTGCCTGAAACTGTTCACATGGAAGCAAACAGCACAGCTTTGGAATGAGATGTCAAGATGGATAGGGGAAAACCTTCCAAACCACCCAAGGACAAGAAGGACTGTACAAAAAGTCAGGCAAAGAAGCAATGAGACTTGGAAAACAGAAGAGCTGGAGGCTTGAGAGGCGAAGGAGTGAGTTAGTCTAGGAGATAGCACCAGCAATTAGATCATGAGTTTCCTACATTAATTCAAAATTATCATCCAAATCTTAGCTGTGTAGACATATAGGGAGCACAGACTGAAATTTTAGCCCTGTTTATTTTCTTATTTTCTTATTTTCTGCTGCTCCCAAGACTAGGAAATGGAGAAATGGATGCAAACTAAAGGAAGAGAGATTCCACCTCAACATTAGGAAGAACTTCCTGGCACAAAGAGCCTTATCGCATTGCAAACAAACCTGGCAAGTAGTGAAAGAAAAACATGTTCCTCTTTCTGTCTCCGCATGACATCAAAGCACCTTTGTTCCCTTCTGATTGTAAAAGCATGAGGTCATAAAAGTATCCCTTTTGCCAAGCTGGAAAAATCCATTTGGCAAAATGGATGCTTTTACAACCCTTTCCCACACTTTAAGACCAGAAGAGAATGAACATGCTTTGACATTGTGTGTAGACAGAAACGGGGGGGGGGGGGGGGGGGCTATTCCTCTTTCGCTGCCTGCCTGGTTTGTGTGCAATGTGATGAGGCTCTAAGAGCTGTTTGACAGTGGAATACATTGCCTCAGAGTGTGGTGGAGTCTCTTTCTTTGGAAGCTGTTAAACAGAGTCTGGGTGGCCATCCGTCAAGAGTGCTTTGATTGTGTATTTCTGCATGGCAGGGGGTTGGACTGGTTGGCCCTTATGGTCTATTCCAACTTTAATTCTATGATTCCATCATTTTAAAAAACATACTTGAATATAAAGCAATTTTAAAAGCATATCATTAAAAGATACAACATATGCCCAGTCCCCATTAAAACCTATTCTACAGCAGCCAGCTAATCCAGTATATTTCATCTTTGCTTGCTAGTAAAACAGGCACATTTAGAATGCACACCTTCTTTCCTTGGTGCACTCTACAACTGAGTGACAAATAGCTACATGGGGCACATGAGCTTCACAGGGAGCTACATAGGGAGCCTATTGTGAATGTACATATATCCCAGAACATGAATTAGATCCTTATAACATAAAGCATATTGTTAGAAATTTTGCTTCAAAGCAGGGACAATTCTGTGTTAGCCTCTATTGTTTTTCATGTCCTTGATTCAAGCGAGTTCAATTGAACCAACTTCAAAGTAAGAAAACTTCCCTTATCTACCAGGTAGACCTTTTTTCTGCAAACTGAATACAAAATAGGCATGGAGCAGACACAAAAGATTATTTTATTCAGGTCATCTCCACTAGCTGCTAGATGAGTTCCTGAGCAATATTTGTCTTTTAAGCTGTTTTTAGGAAGGAGCTACACCAAGTTCAGCACAATAAAGCAAAGCAATTACTAATCATTTCAGTGTTCATAACAATCTTGGCTCAGAGCAACTAACAAGCTACATAAAATCACCACTGTCTGATCATAATTACCTATAACCCTAAACCTCAAGCAAATATCATAAAAAATTACAAGCATCTCAGATTACAATCTACAAAAATTACAAAATATGGTAAAAGAAATACAAACAAGCAGCAGTAAAAGCCCAATCAAACAATTGCTTATTTCTGCAAACTTAGGAATTTATCACATTAACATGCTATCTTGCCATAATCACACTAGTTTAAGAATGGAAGCAAACCAGTTTGGAATAATTTCTTATCACATTTCCCCCCATGATAGCACTTTGGTGATCCATGGTTGTGTGATCTGTTTTCCACACTGCCAAACATTGCCTTCTGGGAGGACTGGGGGCAATGAGTGATCACGGCTGCCAGCCACCTCCCAAAACTGGCTGCTGTGTGAATGTACATACAGCAGCATACCTCACAAAGCTGTTGGCAGCTGTGATCACTGCAAGAGAGAGACAGACAGGAGGAGAGGAGAAGAATCGCAGCCACTCATACCAAATGACTGCCTGAGAAGTGGAACTGCAGCAGAAGTGACCCATGGCATGGAGGCAGTAATGAAATCGCAATGAGAGCCTATTGATGGGTTTTACCCATCAATGAAAAGAAATCAATGGAATGCAAGGCAGCAATAAGTACTGGCCAAAGATGCTTTTATTGTGTTAAAATTCAGCCTTGTGTGATAAAGTCCTTATACAAATGTATGTGCTTTAACAGGATGAATGTGTTGGATCAACTACTGGGGGTCCACCACCAAGAAAACCATGTCATGTGTGGTGATGCTATGATCCACACTATTCTGGAGGACCTCAGGCAGATGTTTCCTGGCTGATATTAAATCTCAGAGAGTTTACTGATAGGGAAGGTGCTTTTTTCAGTAGCTGGTGCCAGAGGCTTAGAAACAGTGGCCATGTTGATTGAGAAATTCTTGGAGTTGTAGTCCTTTTAGGTTCTAGTGAGAGGATGACAAGTCACAATACCTAAACAGATATGCCCTTTGGGGGTGTAGACCACTGAACACCTGGTGAAAGGTTTATACATGCTTTTACACTTTGGTTTGTAAGCCTTCCAGAAGCACCCAACTCTCCACAAATGGGAAGGGGAAAAGGGGGGGGGAGCCAATCTTGACAGACCTGTGTTGCAGTCCAGCTGGACTCTTCTTTTGTTCTCCAAATGATTAAATAAAAGATGGCTTTTCAGAATGTTGTGAGGTGAATTTAGGCAACACTCAATGTCTATCAGCATATAATAATGGGGAAGGGGTGGGGTTCCCATTTCCCTTGACAAAATATAACCCAACATGGGGGACTATGGGGCTGTACAGACCAACTCTAACGGGCAGGCTGCAGCTGCCCCTTTTAGCACCAGATTGGGGCCACAACAACTACATGCTGCAGCCCCAATCTCGCTTTTCCATGGTGCAAATAGGAGCCACAAAAAGATGCTCTTTTCTGTGCCATGGAAAGGGCGCCATAGCAACTGGTGCCACAGCTTTTGGGCGTTCCTTTGGTGCTGCATCATCTAGATGATGATGCAGCACATGGTGTTACACCGGCCTGGGGGCGGAATCGGGGTGTGCTTAGTGTAGATGACACACCCCAACTTCACCCCCAGTCAAAGATGCCAGGCTGTACATCCTATATGTCACTCAACATTCAAGAAATTTTTAGAGCCGTACATATTATTCACATCAGGACAGAGTTCTGTCAACAAGTGCCTTTTACGACCAAAATAATCAATGAAGAAACAGCACTCTGCCTTGAAGCCCTGTGTGCTCTGTAGCATCTACAATAAGATTTCTTCACTTGGCACTCAGTACAGTTCAATTAATGTTTAATTCATGTTTTCTTCTTGAAGCTAGATGAAAAGACAGAACATTCATCAATAGCAGAGCTGCCGCAAAACAAACATTTTTTGGTTCCAATGCTACCATCTTTTTGAGATGCAAGACACTGGGGGTGAGAAAAAAGGCAAAATGTCATCAGCCTTTTGTACTGCAGCGACAGATTAAGCTCTACAGATGATCAAATAAAATGGTGGGCGGGAGTGTTTTTTTAAGTAGAAAATACAGTGACGTAGAAACTTGAGCTAAAGCTACGCCAGTATATATCTTATTTCATCCTTTTCAATAAGAAAAGCCTGGGTGAGGGCTGGGGGCAGGAGAGTTAAGACATCAAAAAAAAATAGCTTCCCTCCTTTCCTCCTTAAAAACACACTATAAAATGAGGAAATATATTTCCATTTTTGCCTCTTTTTTTTGATGATCAAAAGGCCACCCTTCATGCATGCATACGCATACTTACACATAGTGGATGCTGTTGGGAGACATAAAATGCCCTCCAGGGTTGCTATGGATGCCTCTCTATGATCAAGCATGAGTCTCACTGTAGATGTAAGGCTATTTCATTTGCCTGACAAGTTTTGCCTTTTATATCCAACAGTCTTGATATAACAGGTTATAATCTAATTTGCTTTTAAAGTCCACATAATTTACCACCAAGTTTGAGTCTTTTCCGACCACCCAATTTTCTTTTTAATTTTGCCAAAAATTTATTATAATAGTATGTCAAATATAGTAATGCACAATTTTAGTACATATTTTAGTACATATTATGTATGATATATTTCCAAAATAAAATATAAAAGTGTAAAAAGTATGTGTGTGTATATATACATGTGTATGTATATGTGTATGTGTGTATATATATATATATATACACACACACACACACACACACACACACACACACACACACACTTTTTACACTTTTATATTTTATTTTGGAAATATAGCATACATAATATGTACTAAAATATGTACAAAAATTGTACATTTCTCTCTCTCTCTCTCTCTCTCTAAATATATATGTGTGTGTGTGTGTGTGTGTATAGTAATCCACAATTAGACACCGATATATCTCTGTATCTATACATTCATTTATGTAAAATCTATTTTAGTTGCTCTGTTTCTATAATATATTTGTTGACCAACCATGGAATAACAAGACCAGACACAAAGAAATGGGTTAAACAAATGCCACTTTCTTTTGTATTAAATTTATTTAAGCTGTGTTGAATCTGGAAAGGAGCAAGAGCAGGGAGCAACTTAGTGCAGAATCAGCTGAGGCTAGGTATCACTTCTGACAACCTCCTCAGCCTTCCTTTGAATGAAACACCTGAGTCCCAAAGACAACCCAGTAAGTGGACTACTCCCCAGCTAGCCGGAAGGTAGACCTGAGGCATCACCCTGCACAAGTCACAGGACTTAAAGTGAGAGCAAAACTCCCAGGTCCGCCTCAAGAGTAGACTCCTTCCCCACCCCCTGGATCTAAAGAGGCAGTTCCAGAGCTCTGTCCTTCATCAAAAGGGTGCCAAGAATAAACAATGGAATAGAATCATAGATTCATAGAACTGGAAGAGACCACAAGGGCTATCCAGTCCAACCCTCTGCCATGCAGGAACTCACAATCAAAGCATCCCCGACAGATGGCCATACAGCAAAAGCTTACTTTATCACCCCCACCCCCGCTACCTGCCCTGGACAAGAGACAAGCATCTGGTAATTCCCTTTTCCCCACCAGGCCAGCCAATACAGCCCTCACATTTTATTTGCCTGACAAATGCCCGTTACAAATGGGCACCCTAGGACGGACTCAGTCCGTGCTAGGGTTAAAAAGGGGCGTCTTTTCCAGGGCCCAGGAAGGAGCGCAATTTCCGCGCTCCTTCCTCGGAGCATCCGGGAGCCACACAGTTTAAAGGCTGTGGTTTCCGGACGCTGCAAGCGGAGGCGGAGCCAGACTGCCACTTCTCAGCGGTATGTAACCCGCCAAACTTTGCCTTTTACACTCAACAGTCTCCATACAACAGGTTATCCTCTAATTTGCTTTTATAATCCACATTTTTTATCACCAGGTTTAGTATTTTCTCACCAACTCCATTTTCTTTTTCATTTCACCAAAAATAGCAATTGTATATATAGTCTCACACTACCAAATCAAATCAGCTATATATCTTTATAGCTATATATCCACCCACCCATATGTAATACCTACTGTATTATTAGTTGCTCTGTTTCTATAATATAATAATATCTGCTAATGCCAAAAATCCAGTTGATTGGCTAGAGGTCCATCTTTACCATGCAGTTCTGGAAAATATATTCTATCTTGGAATTGTGTTACAGATTGTTTTTGCCTAATTTGTTATAGTGTTTTATTATTTTATGTATAATGCTACTATTTACAATTATTTATATGAACATTTATTTAGTTTTAATGTTGTAGAATGTTAATATACTTTACAGTTTATATTGTGTGCCTTTTTTATAGTTGTCCCAATAGGTCAGTCAAATCCATTTTGCTGTCTCCAAGACAATTGCTAGAAAATAGTATAAGGAAACAACTGAGCTGTATTTTTAAAAATCCACTTTCCATTTGCAAGATAGTTTCAAACATTTTTAAAGAAGTAATTTGTTTCTATTCTGGAAAAAGATGGGTACCATCACAGCTATAGATATCATTATAGCTGCATTTTTAAAGTAATTTTTCATTTTTTGAGAGTAACCAAAAGTAAAAGACAACAACTGTTACTTTGTAAAAAAAAATCTATTACATGCCACAATGCTGTTGTACAGAAGACACTCTTTCCATCTACCTTATTGTTCCTTACACACACACACACACACACACACCAGAGCACAAAACAAAGGATAGTACAAGCCATCCCTGAAACCATCTGATATTCCTCTTCTACCAATTAGCAAAGCCATATCCCCATAACCTCCAATTTTTTCCAAAATTGGCTACAGTAACAGCAGGCATATAGATCAACCCTTCCTTTTTCTGTGTACTTAGACACGGCATCAGGAACCACAGGAAATGTCATTTTACCAGTGTATCTGATGGATTCTCAATCTTGGGCAAATTACATTTCCTACGTATGCCAAGAAAAGAGGATGTGGATGGCAAGGAAACTACAGTTGCAGCTGCAGCTGATAAAGGGAGGGTGAAGTATTTGGGTGGCTGTTTAAAGCTGTTTTTTTTTTCCTTTTGTTTAAAAGACATTACAAAACGGCAGCTAAAATATGAAGAATGCTCAGAGACTTTCTCATCTTCTGCAAAAAAATATTAGTGTCACTTTTTGAAATCCCGATGAGAAAATTGGCAATGGCTATAAGGTTCCCCTCCAAAAACCTCTGGCACTTTGGACAGCTCCTTTGAAGTTTGGACTAAAATCTAGAGATGATTGAGCACCCTACCAACATGGGAGCTGCAAGTCACAACTGACATAACAGGCCTTTCTGCTCATGTCAGGAGATCTTTCAAAGGAATAGACGTGTGGGTCTTGTAAGTGTGTCCCTGCCCACAAAGCCCACACCTGTGCAAGTAAAAAATATAAATACTTGCATTAAAAACATTTTTATTTTTTAAAAATGAATATTCTGATCTCCTTTTTTCACTCAATTCAAGCATGGCTGCTGAAACTGTACAGCTCTAGTATTCACATGTAATTCTGAGTATCAGAAATGCTTTGGACGATGGTTAGGTGAAAAGCCTCATTTCCCATGGGAGAAAAAAAGATGAGGATTTAGAATTTTGTTCATCAATCCCACTAATGTTTAATTCATTGCACTGCATGGTGGGAAGATTAAAAGAGTGAACATTCATCATGTGGAGAGAGCAGCAAAAATCCAACCTCATGCATTGGTCCGAATTTACAAGTAGCCCCAGTTCCATCTCTCTGATACAGGACATTTTAAGAAGAGGCCTTAAGTCAGGATGTGGGATAGAGAAATGACTGAAACGTAAATGTTATTTATGATAAATCCTTTATGCAAAGGGAAAGGGATATTCTATATAAGATGGAATAATTTCCCAAACCATACTGGCTATGGCACCTAGATATTGCAAGAAATGCATTTACCTTTTTGTTTTTTTGTTTTTTAAAAAAACAAACCTCTAATGGTTTGCTTTTTAAATCTTTGCCAAGGTCATGGTTTTGGTCTGTTGTTGAGCTGTGCCTTCAAGTCACTTCCAACTTATGGCAACCATATCCTAGGGTTTTCTTGGCAGAATTGTCTGGAAGAGGTTTGCCATTGCCTTCCTCTCAGGATAAGAGAGTGTCAATTACCCAAGGTCAAGTAGTGAGTTTCTGTGGCTGAACAGATATTAAAACCTTGGTCTCCTGAAATCCTAGTCCAAGACACATTCACTTCATTACACCAGTGTCTCATGTTTTTGTTACTATAAATAAAAGCATGAATACAACATACAGTTTCCACATAAAAATCAGTGGCCAGATTGAATATGCAAAGCTCTGTCCAATAGGAAATGCAGGAAGGAGGAAGAATCAGGAATGTGAACGAAAATGGACAATTTAAAAAAAAAAAAGAGTGAAGACATATATGCAAATTTGGGGCATGAGTTTGAAAAAGACTGCCTATCCCAAATTCCTAACAGCAAGAAAGAACTAGTTTATGGTAGAGTGGCATTGTTATTTATTCATTTGAACTTCAAGCAACTTACTACTAATATTTCCTTTTTTGATCAATAAAACTCTATGATGTCTTCCTTTCAATTGCTTTATTACAAAGCCTCAACCAAGCTCCAAGGACGAATCTGGAATTCTAGACATGCATAGAATACCTGATTCTTTTATTTAAACCAGTGGTACCCAAACTTTTTAAACCTGGGAGCCTCTTTTACATCTACACGCAGATATCACATCCTTTCCCACTAGACCTAGTGCATTGATAAAAATAGTTTGTGTATTTAGTGTGCATATTTTCAATTGCACATTCATCAGTATTCATAATTTAACATTTTATAAGGAAATAACATATTTCAAATTACAACTTTTTATTTATGTACAAAGGTTTGGTAAGAGGAGGGGGGCATCAGGGCCTCCAGGTATTGCACCCCACTTTGAGCAACTCTTACCACACACCAGGAGTTCTACTCTACCATCTGGAGTCAGTAATGGGCTGGATGAGGGAAAACCGACTCAAACTTAATCCAGAGAAAACGGAGGTACTAGTGATAGGTCCCCCTGGTCCAGGAATGGCGGTGGTTCCACCTGTCCTGAATGGGGTCACGCTCCCCGTGAAGGACTCCGTGCGCAGTCTGGGGGTGCTTCTTGACTCGTCCCTCCACCTGACTGCTCAGGTGAATGCGACGGTCAAGAGTACCTGTTATCAGCTTCGGCTGATTCGCCAGCTGCGCCCATACCTGGCCCAGAGGGACCTTGAAACTGTTGTACATGCTCTGGTAACTTCGAGATTGGATTTCTGCAACGCACTCTACATGGGGCAACCCTTATACCAAACTCGGAAGCTGCAAGTAGTGCAGAACATGGCAGCACGGCTGGTCACTGGTGCTCCCAGGACCAGCCATATTACACCGGTGCTTAAAGATCTCCATTGGCTGCCTATTCGCTTCCGAGCTCAATATAAGGTGTTGGTTATCACCTATAAAGCCCTAAATGGCTTGGGCCCAGGATTCCTGAAGGACCGTCTCTCCCCGTACATTCCGCCTCGCACCCTCAGAACATCTGGGCAGCAACTCCTGAAGGTGCCTGGGGCAAGGTTGGCCGCTACGGCCAGAAGATCCTTCTCCACAGCTGCCCCAGCCCTTTGGAACACGCTGCCCATAGAGCTCCGCTCATCTACCACCCTGGCCCAATTTAGGAAGGGACTTAAAACCTTCCTATTTAATCAGGCATTCCCCGACTAAACCATCCTGTGGGCCTCCCTCCTCTCTCGTGGCCGTGAGGTTGGGCTAAGGGGTCTTTTATTGTTTTTATGAATTGTTGTTGTTTTAATCTGTTTTTAAATTGTATACTGCTGCACTAAGGTGCATTTTGTAAGCCGCCCTGATCTATTTGGAAGGGCGGGGTATAAATAAAATTTTATTATATTATTATTATTTGAGAACCACTGCTTTTAACTCTGGTCCATTTTAGTTCCAAATGTTACAACCTAAATAGATGATGCACTAACTAGTCAGATGAGATACATCCCACACACCCACACAGAGACTTGAAGGGGGAAAAACACATTAAAATTGGTCCAAACTATCTAAATAGTATGTTTGATCAGTTGATTGTAATAAATGTTTATTTATTATCTAAATAGTAAAGGTTAATAATGAGCTATTTTATTTAAGTCTTCCAAACATAAGTCAGAAGCAGATGGAAGACCCTTGCAGGGAGAGAAGAACCAGAAATATCTGCTAGACTTGATCCCCTTCCTCACTGCCATGCCCTTCTCCTTTTGTTTCATGGAACTGTCAAATTAGCAACCTGTAAGATGCTCTGAGAGCTTTTGTGGCTGAAGAACAGGGTATAAATTAAATAAATAAATATCAGGGTTACATGGTTGGTCATGGTTATAAAAAGATTTAACAATTTAAAAAGTGATTAACTTGTTCATCAGACAGTGGTATAATTTCATGGGAGAAGCTTTTCATGACAATTGGCTTCAGGCCTGGTTATAGGATGGTGGTGGCTTTTGATGGACAATCTGTGTGGGCAGAACTGAATGGGGAGTATGTCCCTCTTGATTCTGCTAGACCTTTTGGCAGCTTTTTATACCATTGACTGTGGTACCATTCTGGGCTAGATCTCTTGAATGGAACTTCAAGGCACTGTTTTGCCGTTCTTATATGTATCCTGGAGAGAGGTTCAGAAAATGGTGCTCAGGAATTTCTGTTTGATACTCTGCTTGACGGCATGTGGCATCCTGTGCTATTTAATATTTCCATGAAACCACTGGGAGGGGGCATCTGGACAGTTAAGTTTCAGGTATGCTATTTTTTTCCCTTTCACTCTCACTCTGGGGAAGTTATTTTAGTTCTAAACTAGTATCTGGCAGAGTAATCAACTGGCAGAGAACAAACAATTTTATGTTTAATCCAGACAAATCAGAGGTACTCCTGGTCAATGAAAAGACAGGTCAGGAAATAGGTATTCAACCTGTGCTGAATGAGATTATACTCCCTCTGAAGAAGCAGGTTCATAGTTTGGATGTACTTCTAGATTCAACCCTGAACCTGGATTCCCAGGCTTTTGTGTGAAGGACAGTGTATTTTCACAATTAAAGCTAGTGAACCAGCTATGCCTGTTCCAGGAGATGTTTGATATAACTGTGTTGATCAATTTCATCCAAGTTGGATTACTCTAAAGTGTTCTACATGGGGCTACCTTAGAACATCAGGTCCAGAACACTGTGGTCAAATTGTTGACCAGAGCTGGTTGCAGTGAGCATCCTTTGTAACAACAGCTATGCTGGCTATTGGTCCATTTCCGAACATAATTCAAAATGCTGGTCATGATGTATAAAGCCTAGGCTATCTGAAAGACAGGCCCCCCTCCCAATATAAACCTACCCAGGTTTGAGATCTGCAGAAGATCCTACTCCCATTGTAATCACATTCAGGGTTATGTGGCATAGACTATCCTTTTACACACTGTGGATCCTCTCTCAACAATAGCCGTTTCTCAGCTGAAGGAGAAAAGACTGAGAAAGCTACCTAAGAGAGGATGATTCTCTCTACATTCCCACATTTCTTGTCCATCTCCCCATCCCTTGATGACTTGATCAGTGGCAACAGGGAGGCAGTATGGTATTGTGGGCTGAGTGTTGGACTAAGACTCTAGAAGACCAAGGTTCAAATCTCCACTCAACCATGGAAACCCACTAGGTCAGTGATGGTGAACCTTTTCGAGGCCGAGTGCCCAAACTCCAACTGAAAACCCACTTATTTATTGCAAAGTGTCATGTCACTCTGGGCTTTCTAGCAACAAACTCTGGCAAATTCTGCTGGGGCGACGGCACATGTACCCACAGAGAGGGCTCTGGGTGCCACCTCTGGCACATGTGCCATAGGTTCGCCATCACTGCACTAGGTGACCTTGGGCCACTCACACTCTCTCAGCCTCAAATGAAGGCAATGACAAACCTCCTCTGAACAAATCTCACCAACAGAACACTATAGGTTTTGCCTTAGGGTTGCCATAAGTCGAAAACAACTTGAAGGCACACAACAATGACAAAGCTGGTGGCCTCAGTGTCAATGGAGTGCTGAATCTATTCTCAGTTTTAGATGAATCTCTGAAGGTGCTATTGACAGTACTGAGTCCACATCCCCAAAATAAAGTCAGTGCCTTGGACAGGTTTTTTTTAAAAAAATAAATAAAAATCTAGGCTAAAACACAGAATAGATTCAACGCTCTAATGATTAGGAAACCAGTAGCAACCCCTGTGTCTTAACTTTGATTTTCTAAACTGAATCTGTGAACTGAATACACTAACAAAGCATTGTCAGAAAGGTAATATGATGAAATATTAAATATTACCTCTGTGGTGCATTATGTGTGAAAAAGTCATTTGGCTTGATGCTGCAGTCACCAAGTCATGAACATGCATCTGTTTTCTCTCATTTTCTATTACAAAAAATGTTTTTTGAGGTAGAAGATGGTGCTCTTTGTAGGGCACGAACCCACTTTTGTTACTATGACAACTATGAGATGTATTTTCATACAATGTAACCACAGCTTGAGGGGTGGTGGTGGAAGGGAGAGGCACAAAGTAAGAAAAATGTATGACATTCTTTTAAAACATTAGACTACTCGGCAATACCTTTTGTGGAATGTTCAAAGGCTGAGGAGGATTTTCAAAACGGATTCAAAACAGAGACAGTGCCATTCTGTAGCACTTTGAACACCTCTTGAAAATGTATACCTATTGCCCTCTCTTGGTGCCTTTAAGTGTTAGTCAGGCCTAAGGCTAATATATTATGAATGGAAATATTTCTTCAGAGAGCTTTCATCGTTGCCAACAAAGAGTAAAGCAAATGGAGCTGAGATTAACATTAGTGACTGGTCAACCTATTCTGTAGCTTCTAAAGTGTGAAGTGTACAATTATACTTGTATTCCTTCTAAAAACACATGTCTACATGTAGAAAGTGAGGCTTTATGTTTGTGCTTCACTCATACTGGGGGATTCCAACAGTGGTTGGTGGCTCCCAGTGGCATCCCTAGAGTTGGTGTCACCCAGTGAGGTCACTTATGATGTCACCCCCTCACTGACCTCCTCCTCCTCCCATTTCACATCATATAGAATCCGTAGTAATGCTTTTTTGCACTAATGTTACTTGTAAACCATAATTCACATATACCACTGAATGCAATGCTAATAGGTGTGACATAATGAACTAATAATAATAATAATAATAATAATAATAAAAACTTTTATTTCTACACCGCTTTTTGTAAAAACAATCAAAGCGGCTTACAATATTAAAAGAATACACCATATATACAAAATACCCCCCTCCCTTAAAAAAGAATTAAACAGTTTAAGGTTAAAATTACATGAACAATTAAAATAATAGCAGTAGGCAGAGTCATCAGATATATGTGGGGGTCGCTATATAGCCAAGTACTTTATTCTGGGCCTGCCGGAAGAGATCCGTCTTAACAGCTTTCTTGAAGCTATCTAGATTGGTGATTTGATGGATCTCATCCAGCAGGCCATTCCATAGTCTGGGTGCAATTGCAGAAAAAGCCCTCTGGGAGGTTTCAGTCAATCTGGTCTTTATAGGCTGCAGTAAGTTCCTCCCAGGGGACCTGACAGCACGGGACGGATTGTATGGAAGTAGCCAATCCTTTAAATAAGTTCGGCCCAAGCCATGTAAGGCTTTGAAGGTGATAACCAACACCTTGTATTCTGCCCGAAAACTAATAGGTAGCCAGTGGAGTGACTTTAATATTGATGTTATATGATCGCTCCTAGATGATCCAGTGATCAACCTGTCCACCATATTTTGTACCAATTGCAGTTTTTGAACTAGGCACAAGGGTAGCCCATGTAGAGCGCATTACAAAAATCAAGTCTTGGGGTTACCAGTGCATGTACTACTTTCAAGGTCCTCTGGTTCCAGGAAAGGGTGCAGCTGGCGTATCAGCCGAAGCTGATAACAGGCACTCTTGACTGTTGCATTCCCCTGATTTTTCATGTGAAGCGACGGGTCAAGAAATACCCCCAGACTGCAAACAGAATCCTTTGAGGAGATCATGAACCCCTCTAGGACTGGAGATTGCAACCCGATATCTGGTTTAGGGGCCCCTGCTGTAAGTACCTCTGTTTTGTCTGGATTCAGTTTGAGCTTGTTTTCCCTCATCCAGTCCACTAGCAAAATTGATATTATACCTTCAAATTACAATATCATATGCATAACCAAAACATATTTACATGTACTACTTCACATGAAAAATCAGGGGAATGCAACGGTCAAGAGTGCCTGTTATCGGCTTCGGCTGATACGCCAGCTGCGCCCTTTCCTGGAACCAGAGGACCTTGAAACTAGTTCCAGCCCCCCCCCCCCCACGTAAGGCGAATTCTGCCTATTCTCAAGCCCCATTCATTTGAATGTGCAGGGCGCCAAGGGCACACGGCCCATTCATTTGAATGGGACGCACCACCTCTTGCGCCCCGCGCGCTCCCCATCCATGTAAAGCGCACCCGCATGTAACGTGGGTGCACTGTACATACTGAAGATTCAGTTAAAATGTAATGTTTTAAAAGAAAAATTTAAAAGAATAATATATATATTAAAAATCATTTTAAAAAAATCAAAATTAAAAAAATTACTTAAAAAAATTCTGGGGCCTCTCCTTTCTTCTCCCACTGAGGTTCACCTCACTCTCACCATCTCTTAAAGCATTTTAAAGATATAAAGGCAAATGCCACAATGTTTCTGCCAAAATACAGATGTTTGAGCAGAAGTGGTATCACCTCCCCCTTCAGGTGTCACCTGGTGCATCCCGCACCCCCTGTGCCTCCCTACTGATGCCACTGGTGGCCCCCATGTTAGTAGGTCAGGGAATCAATTCCAGATTTTGGATTGCTCCCAAGGAGGTATTTCAGATACTGAACTTATGTGAAGCACTATGGATAATTTTTAAAGGCTGTGGTCTAAAACCTGGAGTGAATTCTGATATGGGAGCCGTCAGTTGCCAGTGAAGCCAGTATGGACAAATAGTGGGGTGGTTTCAACCATCCTAATTTACCATTCTGTTGGGTTTCCAATGTGGCCTTACAGCATAGGGATGTAAAACTTTGCAAGTTTTGTTTTCGTAAACAAGAATTCTGCAAGAGAAACCTTGAAAACCTCATTTTTTAAAGTTATTCAGAGTTTGTGATTTATTCTGTTCAACGAACACATTTTCTGTACAGAAATATTACTTCCTACACAGAAAATCAACGTTTTTATACTAAAAAAAACCCAACTCATTTTTTTAAACATAGTAAAATGGAACTGTTAAAATTCTCATCCATCAAGGATTACCAATGACAAGATTTTGCATTTTTCTCTCCTATTATTGAAATATGTTTGAATAACCTTTCCATCCCTACTACAGCTTCTACAGAGCAGCTTGATCCGGGCAGCCAGAGACCATATTATGCAGATTCTGCATTTTTCACATTGACTGTCTGCAGAGCCAAAAGTTAAAAGTTTTACAACAAACACACTCAGCTTCATTGAGTCCAAGAGCTTACTTCACTCCCTTGGAACTTCCAGGGACCACAGATCCCTACTGTTACTGCTAGTGAAATCTGATATTACAGTAGTGACAACAAAATATCACATCTGCTTTAAAACAAGGTTCTTACTCCACATGCACCTTGGTTTGAAGTAAAATTACAAGGCTTACCCCCACCACCACCACCCCACACAAAACCCTACCTCTGCCATTGTAGCAGCAAAGGGTACAAAAACAGGTAGGAGCACATATAGATTCCACTGTTTTCGAATGACTTCTTTGCTGCATGCCAAATCTGAACTACAGGATATTCCTGATATAAAGAATCATGTTTCTATTTAGGGAACAGTTTAATGACTAGAAAAAATGAACAGGATTTTCTGTTCATGGTAAAGGGGAAGTAATTTCCAATAACACCAGAAGACATACATGAGGTTGCCTAAGTCAGGCTTGCTGTGCAGTTGGGCAATAAATTATTTGTTTTAAGTTGCTGGCCTTCCTCAACGCTTTTTCATATTTAATATGCTAGAGCCTACCACCAGCTTAACTATTGCAAAGATACTGATTTATTGCTGATTAGTCATTTTAAACCTCAGATATGGACAGAACAAACATTAATAATTCTTGTGGCACACACACACACAAAGGCAAGATGCAGTTACTCTGATCATGGTGGAAAAATAAAACCTGCTTTATAGAATTAGTGTATCTCATTATAATACAGGTCTATAGCTTTCTTAAACAACAACTCTTCATACGTCTACTCCCTCCTTCATAATACACAATCACTGCATTTCAGCAATAGAGGCAGGAGGCCACATTGGGAACCTAACAGAATGGTAAGCTAGGGTGCTTGATCCATACTGGCTTCAGTGGCAGCTGGTGGTTCCCATGTCAGAATCTACTCCAGGTTTTAGATCACAGCCTTTAAAAATTATCCATAGTGCTGAACCCTATACCCCACATAGGTTCAGTATCTCAGATACCTTCTTGGCAGCAATCCAAAAACTGGAATTGATTCCCTGACCTACTGACATGCAAGCCACTAGCTGCCACTGACTGGGCTTGGCTGCTACAGTCTTTCTAACTGTACCAGAATATAATTTACTGGACCACAGCCTGTAACACACAGAAGCATTCCCACTCATTGCTGTGGAGGAAGCAGGTATGCACATACAAAAGGAATGTGCATTCATTTACCAGTTTCATTCACATGAGAGTGGGAGTCATAGCCTTTTGGAGAGCTCTGAGGGCAAAGCTTCACTGCAAGGCAAGTTGATAGACTGGAATGAGTGCTGTACAGTTCAGTCTTCTACATCAGTGATTGCCAAATTCTGGTCCTCTAAGTGTCTTGGACTTCACCTTCCAGAACCCTCATCCATTTTGGCCAATGGTCTGGAATACTCAGGGGAAGGCAATGGCAAATCTCCTCTGAAGAACTCTTGCCAAGAAAACCCCATGGCAAGTCACCATAAATCAGAAATGACTTGAAGGCACATAACAACAAGATATTTCATGTTCCTTCTGATATTGCTTTTAGTGCAGGCATTAAAGTTAAATTTAAATGCAACTTAACATAAATGTAATATAGGTTGAGTCTCCCTTATCTAGAATTCCAAAATCTGATATACTTCAAAATCCAAAATTATCCATATGGGACACTGAAATAGTGACATCTTTGCTTTCTGATGGTTCAGTGTAAAAAAAAAAGCTCTTTTCATGCACAAAAATATTTTAAAATATTGTATAAAATTACCTTCTGGCTACGTGTACAAGATATATATGAAACATAAATCAATTTTGTGCTTAGCCTTGGGTCCTATCTCCAAGATATCTCATCATGTACATATATGCAATACTGATATTCCAAAATCCAGAAAATCCAAAATCCCAAACACGTCTGGCCCCAGGCATTTTGGATAAGGAAAACTCAAACTGTAGCTCAATCAATCAATCGTTATTGATTAGTCCGTTGACCATCTCAAAGTACCACAATACAAAATAGAAAAACAAGATAAAATTCTATATAAAACTCTGTGTAAGACTCTACATAAGAGTTATATAGGAGAACATGAGAGTAAAATATATAAATGTAAGAATAAAAATATAATGAAAATATATAAGTACAATACATTAGGCAATACAGTGAATGCAAGAAAACTAATAAATCACTCTGTAAGACTATATGTAAAAGGTTAAAAAGAAAGATATATGAATAAGTAAAAAAGAATAATAATACAATAGTCAGTAATACAATAAACAGTTGGAATAAAATTACAATCATACATCAAAATTCTTCATCACCCCTGCAATTTACCCCAATCATCCCCACATGTCTAGATCTCAGATGTATTGCTTTGCTTAAATACCAAGCTGTAATGAAATATATTTTTGAATCTTGACTGCTGATAAAGTATGTTGTTTCAAAGTGTAGTTATTTTTCCACATTTCTAAGAAAAATGCAATTGAATTAGTTTCTTTTAGTTTATTAATATTTAACTAAACACATTTCCCCTTTTTATTAACTTTCTGATTGTATAACATTAGTTGCATTGAGTCTCAGTCTTAGGAAAAAGGTAGGGTATAAATTAATAAATAAATATTACATGGACATCTTGTAGACGCAACTATAGCAGTGGTTATAATCATGGTAGCACTCAAACTATGGTCATCACCACTTAGATCCTGTACACACAATATTTATCACTATTCACTCCAAAAATTAATGGGAAAGTCAGTTCTACATTAAGGGATAACAGAAGGGGAAGCCTGATGAAAATCCAAGGGGCTCATCCTATCCCTAATCATGATTAAGCAACTAAATATCATTGCATCTGCGCTGGACTTTTAAACTTCTTATGCATTCTGATTTTTAAAAAATGGACCCTTATGTTCAAAGGTCATACTCTAACAATAATGGCATTGATATTAAATTAGAACACGAGTCCACATTTTGGGCAAAAATGGAAGTACTGCTTATTGATATGTGTTTACAGTGTGTTACTGCTATAAGCTGTGAATTCAACTATATGAAACCTTGTTAGCTATTTACCCTAGGGAACTAAAGACTCAAAGATTATGGTTTTACACAAAGGAAGAAATTATTCATGCACAGTCAAGTGAAACACCTGAGCATCCATCTGCTGATCTCATTTGGCAGAACTATCTTAACAGGTGGGTTATGGAGGAGAAAAGGAGATAAACAATGAGATAAAGAATGTGTGTGTGTCTGTGTGTAGGAGAGAGAATCACAAGGTCAGGGGACCCATACAGTTGCCCTCAGAAGAAATCAATGCAATAACATTTTCTGCAGGCAAAAAATTGACATTGGAAAAAGCAGCTATATTTATAAATGCTTAATGGTCGTGTAACTGACTGTAAGCCTCTGGCCAAATGAGCCATTAATGCTAGCTCTTATTGGCAGGGAAGAGCACACGGCTATGTATTTGCCTGTGTGTGTGTGTACCATGCATGGCCATTTAATGACTGCATACTGTATTATATTTTAAATATTATAGCATCTAGACAGTAAATTTGCACTAGCTTTACAGGGTCTAAATCTGCAGTTTAATATACCATTTAGCTTATAACAGGTGGGCACTCCTTTATAACCAGTGGATTATCCCATCTGTTATCATTGCAAATAGTGAATATATTTGAACTCAAATAAAATGGAATTTAAAAGGCAATTAAACATGCTTTGAAAATGTAGCATATGCTGTGAACAGATTATTAAGAACAACCCAATTGCTGCTTTATAAATCCACTTAGTAGCAATTTACTCTACAGCGCACAAAATACTTATCTAGCTGATTCTTTTGATAAACACCATATTTTGTGTTAATATTGTGTGAGCAATTTAGTTCATCTTATACAATTGTATTGAGCATGATAGTTAAGAGGTATAGTGCATATTTAGAAAAATCAACTATCAGTCAGCAGCTGTTAGTATCCAATTTATGCAAGTCAAATAGAACATTAGTAATTGTTTCAAAATGTCAACAAAATTAGTGGAACTTCTAGACTAGATTGTTCTAAATTCCAACAACTTTCCTCACCTGTTCTGATTCTTTGTGTGGCCCTTCTGAGTGTCATAATGTATGTGTTGCATATATGTGTACATTTTGACTTGGATCTTAGCAACTGCTAGCAAGAAAACTGATAAGCAGAATGCAGTGCTCATATTTGTGAAGAGAAGTGCAGGCCATTATTAGAACTATACTATAACAAACTGCAGGAACATGACATAGGGTTAAATCAATGAAAAATTCCAGCCCTATGCAGATATTTTCCCTCATGTACTTCATTAGCGAGGCTGCACTGACTAGCCAAGGCCCATATTACATGACCAAACATTTCCACCACTTGGCACCCATGGTTTGCAGGGAGAGGGCCTACTTGTACAGCACCATGGTCACTCTCTGCATATAAAATAATAATAAATAATAAAACTTTATTTATATTCCACCTCTCTGTCAAGGGCAATTGAGACAGCTTACAGATTAAAACTTCATACAAAATGTCCATATCCTTCCCTCTCCTAAAACAAAAATTAAACAGTTAAACATTAAAATAATCCAAATAAGATCATCCAATTAAAACAGGCAGTGGGCGGTTGGGTATGGAGTATTCGATGAGATAGTTATATTTGGTGTATGGCCAAGTTTACTATTCAGGAAAGGCCTGCTGGAAAAGATCTGTCTTGACTGCCTTTTTAAAGCTGTCTATGGCGCTTTACAGAGCGCCCAAAAAGGGCACTCTGCCGGCGCCCGTGTTTGCTGCACCAGGGAATTGCAGCGGACAAACCACGCAGTTATGACGCCGCAAGGCGCCAATGGCGCACTTGCGGCGTCATTTGCATGATGTGACGTGCGGACGCTAAGTGTCCGCTACATCAAAATAGCGGCACCCATGTAGAATGGGCGCTGCCATTTTGTACGTGCTCAACACGTACTAGGGTTAGGAAAGGACGCCCCTTCCTACCCCTAGTACGTGCTCAGCACGTACTTTTTGGCGGTGTGTAACCTGCCCAAGATAGTAATATGACGGATCTCCTCCGGCAGGCCATTCCATAATCTGGGAGTGGTAGCTGAAAAGGTCATCTGGGCGGTTGCAGACAACCTGGTTTTAAAAGATTGCAGCAAATTACTCCCAGAGGACCAAAGTGCGCCGGGTGGATTGTATGGAAGGGGGCGGTTCCATAAATAGGTTGGACCCAAACCATGTAGGACTTTAAAGGTCATAACCAACACCTTGTACTGTGCCTAGAACACACACACACAAACAATCATCTCTCTATCTATATAATCATAAGCACAAAGCTAGTTAACCAGCCATTTGACAGAACACATGAGGGGAATGTTTGTATACAAATTTCCATTTAGCCCAAGCTGTATATTAGTCACTAATAAATAACTTTCCTTCCTTACTGAAGGATGCTGCAATGCTGTGTTCCCTCAAATGGTCCTCTTCAGATGTTCCAGGAATCAACTCCCATCAGCCTCAGCCATCTTGACAAATGATCATGAATGCTAGGAACTGTAGTCTAAATCATCTGGCAGACACCATGTTTGAAAATGCCAATGAAGTGAGTACTTCAAGGCAGCAGGAACCACTACTTCATCCCTCCTGGCAAGCCTTTACCATAAAATGCTATTTGAAAACACTGAAATTCTGGACCATGCCAACAGCTATCAGACCAGAATACACAGGGAAGCCACTGAAATCCACAAACACCAAAACAACTTCAACAGGAAAGAAGAAACCCTTAAAGTAAAAATCCACCCAGTGTCAGGGGTTTTCCCAGCAGACAATGATCACTAATTAAACAGACACTAATCCCCTTTGCATATCCTCCCACCCTGAGACCTTGCCATTCAACAACAGAACAGTACACAGATTAACATGGAAATCGCTCCTCCCTACACAAGGTCACTCCGTGTATGTGTGTACACACACACACACACACACACACACACTACTCTCTTCCATTCCAACATTCTCTGAAGATGCCAGCCACAGATGCTGGAAAAACATCAGGAATAAACTCTTCTAGAACATGGCTGCATAGCCCAAAAAACCCACAAAAACTAAAAAATCTATTATTATTTGCAAATAACTGGTTATGCTAAAGGAGAGGGCCTTGAAACAAGAAGGCTGGAAGAAAACAAACAGAGATGAGATTCCATTATTATGAGACGTTTCTTTTTTAAAAAGAAAAGAAGGAACACATACTGTATGATGGGGCAATTGTTTTGAGGGATGGGTTGGGAATAAACATGCCAGCAAGAATAAAACAGAGTGTTTTCCCTACCGTTAAAAAGATTCAAATATATGCTAAAGCAGAGTAACTGTTTGATTCAGCAGTGGTAAAATCTGCTTTGATGTATTGCCATAGATCATTCAGATAGCTAAGCTGTATCTTTAGTGAGATTGAGAAAGAAGATATTCCTAGCAAATGAATTGAATGCATGCATACTCCTGTAAAAAATGTTTTTTTTATGTGAAGTATCAATTGGTTATGATGAAATGGTAAATTCTGAAGAGCAGCTACCCATCGTAAAACACCCCACAGGAGAATCCAAAAATTCAGGCAGCTATGCTGATCTATATCCAGAGCTTAGAAAGTTATATTTCCAAAGTAACTACTTCCATTACCACTTCCAAAAAGCAAGGGTTACCATTAAAGTGATTTTTTTAAAAAAAAGTATTTTCTTTAGTCAAAAGGATCTAAAGTAGTTACTTTTTGTTACTTTAATCAACATCAGAATATTACTTGTCTGTAAAAATTATTAAATAATTATTACACCAAACAGAGAGAAAAGGAAATTCCCCTCATTATATTACAACAATAAAGTAAGTTGAGTATAGTATGACCCCCATATCTGCAGGACTGGTAACCACAGTTTCATTTACCTGCATACAGGGGAAAAAGGTCAGTCTAGGCATCTGCACAGCAATATGGTCAACTTCTTACTCAAATATAGACTTTACCATTATCTGCAATTTTTGCTATCCATGGTAAGTCTGCAGACATTTCCCCCATGGATATGGAGGTCATACTGTAATGCTTTGATTACTGCATCAGAGGAAACAGAGTGAGCTCATGAAAGCTTATGACAGAAATTTCTCTTTTCTAGTTAATGTCATTTTAGCCAAATTTACTATTATTTGTTATTTTGCTCCACTGACTGCTGGTCTATTCCCAGGCACAGATCAAAGTACTGATTTTGATCTTTAAAGTACTGTATGGTTCAGACCTAGGTGATTTGAAGGTCTCTTTCTTCAGGAGGACCTCCACCCTCCTTATTCCACTACCTTCTCAGGCAAGCTTAGTGCCTGCTCCCAGAATCTGAAACTCCATAGAATAGCTCCCTCCTTGTTTTCTGTCCACAGGTAAGAAACAAAAATATTATGTCATGCTTGTGAAATGTGAGGGAGTGACTATGACAGACTTTTATGGTGTGCTATTTTGTTGATTTATTTATATTCTGTTTTTAATGAATTTTAAAATGGATTTAATTCTATAGATTATATGTATGTATACATACCCACACAAACAATCTATTGAATTATGTGAGCATGCACATGCATACACACACACACACACACACACACACACACACATGATATAGCTGATGTTTTTGTAATTTTTTAAAAATCTGTACCAGTTTTAACAATTTAGAAGCCACCTTGAGTCCCATTATTGGACAAAGAGTGGGATATAAATTACCATCATCATGATCATCATTTGTAACTACAATGGTCCCTTGTCTTACGCTTGGAATCCATTCCTGATTTAGAAACCTGGAAGGTGTGGGTTTCATAAGCAAAACTGGCTTCCCACTGGTAAAACCGCCCCAGGCTAGCACGGGCCATTCATTCTCCCATTATGTGGCTTCTGCATAAGCAGGAAGCTGCATATGGGGCACCCACCTATAGCGCGGGTGCACTGTACTTATTTCTAAGCTCCAGCCCAGTTCAGGAGTCTTTCTGTGACTACAGAGCTATGATGGCATGGTGCGCTAATGCGCTCTCTCTCTCTCTCTCTCTCTCTCATACACACACACACACTTGTAGGTTTAAAAAGTATTTATTTTGTTAACCCTCTGCCTCTTCCTTCTGGCATACTAATCACTGCCACATGAAAACCAGAGATTAGATAGATAAAGCAGTAGCTGCTGAGTTTCCTCTGTCAGTGATTAGTAGTCTGGGAAGTTTGATCCATCCCATTCAAAAAGTCCCTCCACCACAAAGAAAAACGGCTTTTTTAAAGGTAAGATTTATATTTCTGTGGCTGGGGGTGCATGTCTCCATCTGTCTGCATGCTAAACTATGAAAAGGGGCAGGAATGGAGGAGGAAGTGGGTGGGCAGTCCCAAATGCTCTGTGAGGTAAGGTTTTGCACAAATGAACATTGTAACCATTGTAATCTGTGCATAAGGTCCAGTCCTCATTCAGTTCAAAGGGATGAGACTGCATGTAAGAGGCAATGGCCATCTGCCTGGAATTCTGGACAGCCACTGAAAATCAGAAAATCAGTGCTGGGTTAGTTGGACAAATACTGTAATTTGACCAGGTCAAATGGAATTTTAAAGGACCTGTCCAAGGTGCTGAACCATATCCCCAGAATAGGTTCAGCATCTATAATGCCTCCTTTAACAGACAGACTAAAATACAGCACGAATTCAGGGATACAGACATGGAAGCCACTAGCCTCCCTGGGTGTAAAGCATTTTCCTATTATCCATTTGTCATATTACAATTACAGTTACTCAAAAACATTAAATAAAATTTGCACAAATGGACATTGTAATCCCAGAATGGTTCCAAATGTACACAAGGAAAGACAGCAATTCAGATAGCATAGCATTTTACAGATGACATCACTGTAGTGAGAGAACAGCCTTGTGCCATAAGCCTCTGATTCTGAAGCAGAGGGCCTCTGCCACCTGTGAAGATTCATCACATGAGTCAGAATCCTACAAAATCTAGGATTGTGACTCATATGGAAAACATCTACAGCTAGTGGAGGCTTTCTGCTTTAGATTCATTGCCCCCTATGATCAGGAGGGTGCTGATAAGAGGGGTGGGGAAATCATTGCTAGTATTCTCACGCATACACTTAATACAGTAGTTTTTACTAAATATGGTTAGGAACAACTGGAGCCCTTAGGAACAACTAGGAGCATGAGGACGAATGCTGAAATTGAATTAGATCAAAGCACTAGTCTGAAAACATTATATTAAGGTGAAACTGTAATGTTTTCTTCTGAGCTGTAGTGAACACTATTTTATTCTGGAATTTGTCTTAAAATTAGTACATGTGATGCAGCTGGGAGGAAATTGAAAACAAAATAACACAGTTCATGAAACTTCAGTGCAATCATTTCAGTGTCCTATTACTGCCCTAACTGTAGCTCCTTCCCAGCATAACTTCTCTTTTTTTACCATATTAGTCTATGGCCTTTCTTGCCTATACACTGCAGTTTTAATGTATTTGGTTTTGGTAAACTATGTGATTTTCTTTCTCTGTCCAAAATATCCTTAACAAAATCATGCGGATGAACGTAGCTAGCAGGATTTAATAGCAAAGAAAAGGAATGGGAAGGCAGACATCAAAACAGTGTGAATGTATCCACAAAAGCAGGACTGGCCCTACCATTAGACAGAAAGAAGCAGTGGCTTCAGGCAATAGTTGATATGGAGCTGGTTTTAGTGAAAGATATTTGGACGATAGAACTCTGCAGCCAACCCCCATCCCTTCCAGATACACAGACTCAGGACAGCCAGAGATTTCTATGTCAGTGATATGGTCAATCTGCTCTCGGATTTATTTTAGTTTTAATAAGAGCTAGGGACTGAATCTGTTTGGAAGATAGGATTCAGCACCATTGATAGCAGACTGGAATTAAAGCTATTATAGGGTCGGTCTGGAGCTGCCCATTTTCCCTCCAGAGGGAGCCCGCAGCAACCAAACCGCACGGGCTCCCTCCACTCTGAAAAGCACTTTTGGGTGCACGGGGAGGACATCATCAGTGCGCCACTGGTGCATCTACGACACAAATGTGGCACTAGGAGGTGTAAAGATGGTGCTGTCCATACATATTAGGGTTCCAGAGCATGTGGCTGCCATGCACTCTGGAACCCTAATTTCTGTGCCAAAATGGCACTTTTGTACTGTCTGTTTTGGGCCATAAATTCATTGTACCTCTACCCAACCCAAACACACACACCAGCTAGCTTAATTTCAGTTGCCTCATGAGACAATATCCCACTGCCATTGTTAAAGTAAGGTCTAACCTCAAGTCCATTTAGCATTTCTAAATGGGATTAGGAAGGGTGCCACTCAGCCTTCACTTTAGGCAACATATTTAGTCTAGCCACAAAAAACAAGCATCACGCTGATATTCATGCAAAAAAACAGGAAAGGTTGCAGAGTGTTTCATCTTCTGTCTTTTCTTTTCTTTCCTTTTTTTTTTAACCATAGATAAATTGTTCTTTGTATCTTCTTTAGGTTGAAACTGCAATAGGATTCCATCGTTAAAGA
>NC_056524.1:70389444-70446789 GCF_019175285.1 Sceloporus undulatus
TTGTTTAGGCTCAGATCTAAAATAGCTGACCCCCTTGTTGCCTCTTCCACCTTTTGGACCATGAAATTGTCTTCCAGGCAGTGAGGAATTTGCTAGGCCTTGAGGATTTTGCTGAGTTTGACTTCCAACAAATATCAGTAGTTGAAGTCGCCCATCACTACTCAATCTCTCTTTTCTGACTGTGTGGTCATCTGTTCTAGAAAGATATCATCCAATTCCTCAGTCTGACTTGGGTCTGTGTAGACTCCACCGTAACATCCTTGTTGTTTCCTCCCTTTAATTTTTACCCAGATGCTCTCCACCTGCTTCCATGATTGATGTCCTGGATCTCTTCACTGGTGTAAATATCTTGAATATAGTGCTATTCCTCCTCCTTTCTGTTTGGCCTATTTCTCTTTAAAAGGTTAAACCCCTCTATTTCCACATTCCAATCATGAGACTCATCCCACCAGGTTTCAGTGATGCCTATTATATCATATTTGCTTTGTTGTACTAGGAGTTCGGTTCATCTTGCTTATTTCCCATGCTTGTGCATTAGTGTAGAGGCATCACAGACCTGGTCCCTTTACTTGCTGCCTGTGCAAGTTTTTTTGCCTCCCACTGGGGTCCTTGCATTTTTTCTTGTTTCCTCTATGTCAGTTTGACTATTTCGCCATCCCCTTTCGCCTTCCTTAATATTGTCTCCCTTCCCCTCGGAACTCAGTTTTAAAGCCCTCCTGATTACGTTCTTGAGACTGTTGGCAAAAACATTTCTTCCAACTGGCGTGAGATGCAACCCATCCGTTGCAGAAGTCCCTCCTCATGGAACCACAGCCCATGATCGAAGAATCCAAATCCTTCTCAGCGGCACCATCTGCGAAGCCAGTTGTTCACATCCGCCTATTTTCCTCTCCCTTCCTGGACCATGCCTTTCAACTGGCAGAAGAGATGAGATGACAACCTGTACATCCATTCTTTCAGCTTCCTACCAAGCGCCTCGTTCCCTTTGATGTTCTGATGCTGTGTCTTGCAGTATCATTAGTTCCACGTGGACCAAAAGGAGGGGTATTTGTCAGTAGGCTTGACCAGTCTTTTCAGCCTCTCTGTCACATCAAGGATCTTTGCAGCTGGAAGACAAACACACCTCTCGAGACATCTTGTCAGGCCTACATATCACTGCTTCCATACCCCTCAGCAGGAGTCCCCCAATACCTACCACACCCTCCTCCGTGTGGTCGTAGTGGAGATGTTACAGAACCCCCTCATTTCTGTTCCTAGTTGGAGTTGCAGATGCTCATTTGCCTCTCCCACAAGGAAAGCATCCCTTTTGAATAAAATAAAACCACTTAAGTACTGGATTTTTTTCCAGACTTCTGTATCAAAATTACCACTGCTAAAGGAGCCAGAGCTTAGAGCATTTTTTTTTAAAAAAAATTATTAGTCTTAGCTAGTAACACATTACATAGTGCTCTGATAGTAATATATCAGTAGGGACCAGTGTTGATATAGTGGTTTGAGTGTTGGACTATGACTTTGGAGGCCAGGGTTCAAATCCCAGCTCAGCGAAATAAACCCTCTTGGTGACCTTGGGCAAGTCACACATTCTCAGCCTCAGCGGAAGGCAATAGCAAACCCCCTCTGAAGAAACCTGCCACGATAGGGTCACCATAAGTTGAAAATGACTTGAAGGCACACAACAACACATTACATTTTAGTTACTTTTAATTTTGAATGTAAAAAAACAAAGATAAAAATGGCCAATAATAGACAACATTCTACAAATGACCTTTAGAAGCCCCAGCATTTTAGAAGCAAAGAGTAATCATTACTTATTACACTGAAAAAATAATGGCTTTATCAGACATTACATTACATGGCAAAATATTGCCATTATGTTCTTATTACTCACCCACCCCAGTAATGAGCTACTGGTGTTTTTGTTACTAGTAATGTGTTCCTTCCAATTTCTAGATGAAAAGAAATGAAATGAAGAGGTGGGCCTGAAATTGCCCATCTCCTGAAAGTCAGTCAGAGTGCTGAGTACAGCTGGTTGCCCAAGGCATACAGAACAGACAAGGCTGTAACTCTCAGGAATTCATGCCATTAATTGCACTAGGGTGACAGCTCCTAAGAATGATATATGAATGCCTGCAGGAATGGGTAGCTCAGGGAAAGTGGACTGATATAACAAATATATTTGAGATTTCAGCAGCAGGGAAAAAAAAGATTATACATGATGTACACTAACCAACAATCTGTCCAAGACAATGGTGAGCACATAGCTTTTTACCTTTGCTATATTCACTTATCAGGCTCCATAAATGCTTTATATTCTGCTGTCTTTATAATGCTGTATTTGGAAGTTCTCTGGAACTGGAACTCTTTCTCCATTTGCCTGGCAATTCTGTAGCAATCCTACCAATATGAAAATGGTGGTGGTGGTGGGGGGGGGGCTCAATGTCATTTTCTTATTTACAAATATTACACAATTTCCAAAGTTGCCTCAGGTGTTTTAACCCTTATCACCCAGGTGCAGTATCATGACTGGAACCATTTGGTGGAATTACCCAATGACTAAAGGAGATGCAGAGTTTTATGCACCTGTCTTTCTCTAAAAGTATTGGATTGTTCCAGTATACTCACAAAGCTTTTGAAAAGGACAAATATTATAAAGAAAACATAGTATGAGAAACTAAGGATTACTAGAACACATTAAAGAAATTCAGTCTTGATTCATACCAGAGATATCAAATTACCAAAATCAGAGAAATTTCAGAATTATCCCCCACCACCACATATACCCATTTTAAAGTTGTGATTATTCTGATGACTCCTGCCTTGAGATGTAAACCTTTTGCATGTTTTGTCCTTGCATGTGATGACGAATAACCACAGTAGTTCCCCCCCACCTGCTGTGAGATAAAATGAATATTCTTCACATTATTCTGCTCACATTCAAATGTCCCACAGTGTTGCGAGGGAATTATTCTATAGAGAATAATGTGTGTCCCCCTACATAATACATTTTTAAAAAGCAGGGTTTTTTATGCAGGAAACAGTGCTGTATGTGCAGGAAAGACATTTTCTGTGCAAAAAAACGGCAGATTTTGCACAAAACCACATATTTTCTCTGCAGAACGATACTTTGCAATGATTGAATACCAGGGGTAATTTGCACAAAATTCTTATGAGTCTATTATTCTTCCTCACAGGAGTTCCTGACTGTTGGAAAACCATTTTTTGAACTGATAACAAATAATCGTAAATATTCTTTACATCTCTACTCTTGCCTTATGTGAATCTATGAATCTCCTCACTTGGTGACTGCTATTGGTATAGTAGTGCAAGAATGAATACTCTCTATATGTATCCTCTCCAAAGATATAGCTGTGTTAGTCTGGAAAATCAGTATGCATTTTTGTAGCAATTTTGAGATTAACTGTAAGAAAGAAGCTGGTAGCATGAGCTTTCATAGACTTGACCCTACTTCTTCAGATACATACATCTGAGGAAATAAACTCAAGTCTACAAAAACTTTTGCTACCAGCTTCTTTCTTTAGGTTAGTCTCAAAGGTGCTACAAGATCCTTTTGCATATTATGTCCTCTCCAGTGTTTGCCAGGGCCAAGGCACTATCTTCTTATTTTTCTTTCCTTTCTTCCTCTTTCTGTTCCTTTTACCATCCATGGTGTCAATCTAAAGTAATTCGGCCGGTGGGGGGGGGGGGACTTGCCGTGAGACCAAAAAAAAGAAAGTAATATTCTTGATAACAGCAAGAAATTACATTTTGGGATCATGGTCATACTGAACAAAGGCACTCAAGTTCAAGCATCCATCCCCACTCACACAGACCTTGAAAACATACACAATCTTTTGTCCATCAGGGCCCAAGTTAGTAAATTCAGCAGCATCTGTCAGAAAGGAAACATGCAAGAGTTCTTTCTTATATGTATTAGGTTTATTCTGCACAATCATCAGTTATCATCTTCCAAATTAAGCTACAGTAGACAGAAATTAGAGTCCAACACTGATTTCGAACAGGTGGACAATTCATGAACTAGTAAGTGATTTAATTTTACTAATCCCAGAATGTTTGTAAAGATTGACACATGGTTAAAATATTTTCCTGAGATTTTCTTTCAAGGAGATAGCATACCTCTTTCAACCTATCATTTTTTCTTGTTTTTATCACCTTAACTATCATTACTTTATTTTAACTACACACTAAATTGTATGAGCCATTTTTGATGTTTAGGCCCTTTGTTGCTATTCAGGTAATTTTGATGGTTATTATCCCTCTGACATCCACAGCTGTATGGTGACAGTAAATTTCACAGCCTCATTTGCAATCCTTTTTTCTGAGTCATTGATGCATGGTGACAGATTCATCAGAAGAACAAGAGGAAGCATTTTATCCTTTACCATGTTAACTAGCAAACAGTAGCCTTCGTTATTATATTCAAAAGTGGGTATAAATGCATTGGTTATTGACAGTTTCTTGGACTGGGAAGACATTAAGCATTAGAATCATACTTGCAGACTATTCTCACATCAGGATGTCAAATGTTTACAGCATCTCACTAGAAACAACAAACAAAAGATAATGTCCACGTTACATCAAAGACTATATTCTCCTACATGAGCATGATTACATCTTGAGATCTTCACAAGAAGCTGTCCTCTCCAATTCAACATCGTCACAAGTATATCTGACAAAACATGGAACAGGGCCTTTTCAATAGTGGGTATGTTTTTAACTACAGTTCCCAGGATTTTATAGCATGGAGCCTTGGCAGTTAAAGTGGTGTCAAACTGGATAATTTCTTCAGTATGAACACAGCCCAGAAGATGAAAAATAATTACTTTCTACTCAAAAGTCAGCTTTCAAAAGAGGTCTTAAGCAGCTGGAAGAGGCCACATGCTTAATTTTTAATTCTAATTTTTTTCTTAAAGTGAAGTAACGTATCACCAGACATGGACTCAAGCTTAAGACAAATGAAAATGTATGCCAAATAAAACTCATGTCAGGTGCTACAAAACCCTTTGTTGGTTTAAAGAACTAAACTCTGTAAAGGAGGAAAATTCAAGGGAGATGCCTCAATGCCATCAGAGAGAAGGATGTCATCAGAAGGCAAAGAAATGTCATATTCTGTGTCAGACATGTGGTGCATTCATGCTGTTCTTTGTCTCCAGAGTTTGTGGGTGAATTGCCTCACTTGCTCCCTGAAAACAGACCTATTAAGTAAGTCCTGATGCAATGGGAGTGTGCCTGTTTAACCTTATCCCCACCCTTTCTATCCCCATACTCATCTCTGCCAATAATAATAATAATAATAATAATAATAATGTTTATTTATATCCCACCTATCTGTGCAACACAACTGGGGCAGTTTTACCAGTGGGAAGCCAGTTTTGCTTATGAAACCCACACATTCCAGGTTTCTAAATCACCCAGTCTCCTAAAGCAAAGAAGCTCCCTGCAGATGCTTATTAAGCAGAAGTTCATTTTCCCATGTAGGTATCACTAATGCATGCAAGGGATGCAGAGGAGAAGGTTGGGAAAATGGGCTAAAACCTATTCCAGCTTGCTATGACTTCTTCTGTACTAGACAAGATGATTGTCCAACAATACATTTATCATGCGGGATTTTTACAAATGTACACCCCAAGTGGTGAAAGATATCTGTTTGGGATAGCATGTGATTTTCCTCACCTGTATGTCTTGCATTCAGCATGCTTTGTTGCACACTGGAAGATAAAAACAAGTTTAATTTACAGATCTGATTAATGAGATATTGTCTCTGAGGAAATCCCAGGGTGGAAAGGAAAACAGGTTAACCATATTTTTATTTATATTTCCTGCCTCTCCCTACGGATTGAGGTGGGATCACTAGAGTAAGATTAAAATTACAATTCAATTAAAACTACACTTCTTATAAACTCCAATCCATAAAATCATCACACTATGTCAGTTAACTATGTCAACATCTCATTTCAATTAAACATGCTCAGGATAAGTTTCTTCTTGTAGTTGTTTATGGGAAATCGGGGGGGGGGGGGAGGCTTGCCAGAAGAGATCCATCTTAAGTGCCTTCTTGAAGGCATCTAAGGTGGTAATGAGACGGATCTCTTCCGGTAAGTTATTCCACAGTTTGGGGGCCATGGCTGTAAACATTCTATAGGAAGTTGATATTAGTCTAGTTTTTGGATAGTCTAGTAAATTCTTCACAGTTGTCCTGCGCGTGCGAGGCAGATTGTGTAGGGAGAGGCGTTCCCTCAAGTAACTCGGGCCCAAGCCATATAGGGCTTTATAGGTGATAACCAACACTTTGTACAGTGCCCGGAAGCTAATCAGCAGCCAGTGAAGAGATTTTAGTACTGGTGTTATGTGGTCTGATCTAGCTGTTCCAGTGACCATTCTGGCTGCTGCATTTTGTACTAATTGAAGTTTCTGAACTTGGTACAGAGGTAGCCCCATGTAAAGCGCATTACAGAAATCAAGACGAGAGATTACTAGTGCAAGTACCACTGCTTCAAGATCCTTTTAGTCCAGGTAGGGGCGCAGTTGGCGTATCAACCGAAGTTGATACCAGGAACTTCTGGCCATCGCATCTACTTGGGATGATAACTGTAGGGATGGATCCAGAAGTACCCCCAAACTGCGAACGTCATCCTTTAGGGGAAGTGTGACCCTGTCCAGGACTGGTTGACAAATCTCCATCCCTGGATTTGGGGAACCTACTGCAAGTACCTCCATTTTCTCTGGATTCAACTTGAGTTTGTTTTCCCTCATCCAGCCCATTACTGTCTTAAGACAGTCATCCAGAGGAGAGATGCCATAGAGAAATAGATTTGCGTGTCATCAGAGTACTGATAACACTGAGCCCCATGTCTCTGGATGATCTCTCCCAGTGGTTTCATGTAAATGTTAAATGTTAAGCATAGGAGATAGAATGGTGCCTGAGGGACGTCAGATGTCAGCTCTCTTTTAGTAGAGCAGCTATTCCTCAGCTTCACCATCTGGCATCTGTCCAAGAGATAGGACTGGAACCACTGGAGCGCAGTGTCCCCAATGCCCAACTCCCTTAGGTGTTCCAGAAGGATACCATGGTCTATTGTATCGAAAGCCGCTGAGATGTCCAAAAGTACCAACAAGATCAAACTTCCCCTGTCAATGCTCAGACAGAGATCATCAACTAAGGCAACCATGGCCATCTCAACTCCGTATCCAGTCCTGAAGCCAGTTTGAAATGGGTCCAGATAATCAGTTTCATCCAAAACAGCTTGGAGTTGGAGGGTGGCTTCCCTCTCGATCACTTTGTCCAAAAATGGTAAGAGGGAGACCGGTCTATAGTTGTTTCTCATCAGAGATCTAAGGATGGTTTTTTTAAGAAGCGGTTTAACTATCGCTTGTTTCAATTCTGATGGAAATATTCCCTCTTTTAGGGATGTATTAATTATAAGATGCAGTAGAGTCTTTATTGCATCTCCACCCTGAACGGTCAACCACAAAGGGCAAGGATCAAGGGAGCACGTCGCCCTCTTTACACTTCCAAGGAGTTTGTCAACTTCATGGGTATTTACAAGCTCAAAATGATCCAGTATAACACAGTCTGTGGAGTCACTGTACACCTCTCTTACTGTTTCTTGTAATGTCCGCATCCAGATCAGCCTTTATCTGAGAGATTTTATCCACAAAGAAGTCATTAAAAGCCTCACAGCAGGTTATAGATGGGGAATTCCCCATAAGGAATACTCATTTCTTTTAATGTCTGGATTGACCATAAGATGTTCATACTTAATGGAGTGCATGCAGGGCGGGGGGGGGGGTCTGTCATATACATTTCCTCTCTTTTTCTCTTTGTTCCCCCCCCTTCTTCTTCTTAAACTCACTCTCTTTCGGCTGCTATCACAGAACTCTTTTTTTTTACCCAACCTGCTATAGGCCTAGCAATTATGATGCAAATGTGCATTTTCACAACAAATTACGCTTATTTAATTACAAATAAGAGTCTAAGGCTACACATTTTATACCCAGAGGCTTTAAAACTTCCATCCAAGTGCCTGACAATTTGGGAAGTTAATAAAATGTTACATTTTAATGTTAGACTTAAAATAAACAGAAGTGATGCCACATTTTATTGTAAAGGCTGCCACCATTCCTATAAATGATTTTTCAGGAAAAATTTTATGAGGTCACAAAGCCAGTTTTTATAGCTCTTATTCCTCTCTGATATTCTGTATAGTCTACAATACTATCTTATGATCCTGGATGTATTGGATTTCTTATGTTATTTTCCCAAGCCCTACTGTGCCACCTATAGTTTTATAACACAGGCAAACATCACATATCAGGTCAGACCACTGTGGTTTATGTGTCTGTCTCTCTCAGTATAGTTGACACTGCCAGGCAGTGCTTTTCCCAAAATTTAAGACAGAGTTTCTTTTCTTCAACCCTACCTGGAAATACCAAGGAATGAACCTGTGACAATGGGCATAGAATGCAGATGTTCTACTGCTGAACAATGGTCACTCTTTTTCCATCACATCTTAGAATACATGAGTGTGCTAAAGTATATAGGTAGGAAAACACAATCCATAGAGACAGAATGATAAGTTTAAGATTCCTTTTTTCACTATCCCCCCTTTGCCCCCCCACTGAAAAACCCAGTCAGCATATAAATATTTCAGAAATACATTTCTTCCTCAGGAATGTTTGCTTAATAAGGCAACATTTATTCTTGCATTGCCAGCAATAATATATATTTTTTAAAATTCCATTTATAGTTGTTGGTTGGGGCTGATCCCACTCTACTACTGAGTGAATGCTGGCATATCTCACTGAGATGACAATAACTGGGGGGGGGGGGTGTTTAATTATTAGTAGTGATACCAGTAAAAATATTAAAATGGATTCAAAAGAAAAGATGCATTCAATGATCCCCTCCAACTCACAGAAGCCAATAACCCTGAGAAATAATATACTTTTAAAATATTTGTATGATGAATGTAATGATGGCATAAAACTATGTGATGGCAATCCTATGCTCATGTAATTTAGAAAGTTCCCTGCTACATCTGGTCATTTTTGGTCAGAACTGCAGTATCTGGCAAATCACCCAGTTTTAACAATAAAGAACTATTTGTGATCTGTGATATTATAAAAATATTTGAAATACTTTGCAATATGCTTTGCCCTCAGTGCACACACTTAAAAAAAGAAACATCCACACTGAAATGAGAGCTTTGAGCTTTGACACGTCTTCTGGAGAGCTGAGAGAGCAGGAAATTGTTTTGTTTTTTAAAAATCTATCTTTGTCCAACAGCAAACATTCTTAGAATGAATAAACCCTGCAGGAATTGGCCAGAGGAAATCATAATGCATTTTCATATGATCATGAGAAGAGGAGAGGAAAAAGGCTGCTCCCCTACCATTTTCTAAAATAGATTATTCCAAATATGTTAAGCTGCTTTCGAGAAATCCAGGTAACTCTAGAAAGATTATGCAAATAATTATTTCTCTTCCACTGCTTTTTAGTGCAGGATTCTCACAATTTTTAAAGCTCCAAGCCCCATCCTCCACTATCTCTGCCAGACAGCTGGCAACTGTATCTAAAGGATTATGCATAATATGCATGTGAGCCCATGAAGCAAATATATTCAGAGCTGAAAAGAAGAGATGCTGTAGTTCTCCGGGGATAGAGCAGAGACACTTAAATACATTTTCATCATTCTTTTCCTCCCATCTCCATGAAGAGGTTAAGTGTCACCCAAAAGCCAATTAAAATACATATATAAAAAAATTAAAATTAAAGCCTCCTGCTGCTCTTTCTTTTAAAAAAAATGTAGGCTAAGCTATAGACTCTAACATGGCTTCAGTCTCTTCACAAAGTTGCCTTTTGTGTTAATGGCGGTGAAGCAAGCAGCACACCATCAACCCAAATTACCACATATTATTTAAAGCTGCAAGCATAAACACACTTATATGGAAGTAGAGATATATAGAATATTCTGATTTCTCTCATCCTCAGGGGAAAAAATCAACTTCCTTGAGTACACTTTGAGAATTTTTTGCAAAAAAAAATTAATAATGAGTGAGAGATTGTACAGTAAATATCATATTTTGCATAGATAAATGTTTTTGCCTTTCCAACTACTGGTAACTGTCACTCATATGCCTCTCTCAGTTCCTCTTGTGCATGAATAAACATGGCACATCTATGCACAAACCTTTATCCCTCATCACCATTATTGACTTATATGGAAAACAAAATAATAAGATTCCAGAGGTGGTGGTAACCCCAAAGAGCATCTAGTCAAACGCTTGCTCCTGCTAAAGTATCACTGACATATCTATCCAACCTCTGTTTAAAAACCTCCAACAAAGGAGAGCCCACCCCTTTCCAAAGCAGTTCTGTCTGCTGTCACATAGCTCTTACCATCGGGATAGTTTTCCTGATGTTGATGTGTAGCCTCCTTTCGTGAATTCTTTGGTTCAAGGCCTACTCTCTGAAGCAGAAGAAAATAAAACTTGTTCTGTTTCCCATGTGACAGCCCTTCAGATATCTGGAAATAGCTATGGTATCATCTTCTCTAGGCTCAACTCCTCCAGCCTTTACCATCTGGGTTGTCCACCTTTGAGCATGTTCTGTTCTGTCAATCTCCTTCTTGAAATATAGTGCCCAGAATTGCTCGCAGAACTCCAGGTGAAGTCTGACTTAAGCAAAACAGAGTGGTACTATTATTTCTGTTAACTATGGGGTGAAGCAGACTGGCAACTTGCAGCAGCCTCTGGCTGCTGCAGACCCAGTCAGCACATGATCATCCCGGGGCTGTGGTGACCAGACGCCATGGTCCCAAAGCCATCTAATGCTGCAGTCAACAGGCCGTTGGAAAGGAGTAGTTTTTCACTGCTCCTTTACTAGCTGGCTTCAGGCCACCTTAGGCAGCCATGGAATGGCTTCCAGCCAATTGGGGTCATGCATTTTCTACACACAATGCCTCTGAAGCAGCCGGAAGCCACACTTTTCAGCCTGTGTATTTCAGGCTTATGACAGTATTCCTTTGTTAAGGTATCTTAAAAGTGCATTAAGTGTTTCCTTTTCATGATCACACCTCCCCCCTCCATTTTTGACATGTGGAGGGTTAGATCCATAGAGAGATCTATGATGCCTAGATCCTTTCTAAACATACTGCTTTCAAGTCAGGTATCACCCATTCTATATTTATGCATTTGATTTTTCCTGCCTAAATGAACTTCATATTTATCCCTACTGAAATTCATTTTGTTAATTTTGGCTCGGTTCCCCAATCTGTTGGGTACATCTTGAATCCTATCTTCTGAGTTATTAGATATCCCACCCAGTTTTGTGTTATGTGCAAACTGGATGGGTGCCCATTCTGCTCCTTCATATGAGTCATTTAGAAAGATTTCAAGCACCAAACTTAGGACAGAACCCTTGCAAATTATTTCCCTACAAAGTGTGCTCATGTCATACATGAGTGTGACATACACGGCTTTCAGACAGAAAAAGCCTCGGTGTGCCCAGGAAGGGGTAATGGCGCACGCACCCATGGCATGCACACCATGCGTCATAGGCACAAGTCCCATTTTTTTAATGGGGCTTGAGCATATGTGAAATTCCCCCTACATGGGGGGGAGGGCTCGGAATGGATCCCCCATGTAAGGGAAGGGACCACTGTACAATGACAATACACTGGTAGCTATGTTTGCATTCAGTCCATTAACTAAATTGACCTAACAGCAGCATTGTTTAGCTCAGTACTTCTCAACAATTTCTTCCAAGAAGCCAAGGACCAGCACTAATTTCATGCCCTTTGGGTGTAATGGTTTCTTCTTCCCTAGAAATTCCACCGGATGGAGCTACATCACTTAAAGTGTTATCAAACTGTATTATTTCTACAGTGTAATGTACCCTAGATGTTCACTTCCAGTTTACCTTAAGAAAGCCTTTCTTGGGCCTAAAGCAGCACATGAATGGTAAACTGCCACCTATGCTCCTTACAAAGTGGGAGAGACATTTTGATTTTTAAAATCTTTAAATTAGCGTTATGGCATGGTGGAATGTGCAACTCTCTGTGGTCCTGGGAAAGTAGTCCCAAAACTTCATCTAAACATCATCTTTACCCCAGTCAGTATAGGGCCAGTTCCAGATGGGCAAAAAGTACGAACTAGGTACGTACTAGGGTTAGGAAAGGGCATCCTTTCCGTATGCCCTAACCCTAGTACGTACTTAGTACATACAAAATAGTGGCACCCATTCTACATGGGCACCGCCATTGGGACATCACAACCGTGCCGCCTCCAAACAGAGCGGCGCGGAAGTGACGTCCTGGGCGCACCTGGGGCGCCCTTTCTGCAATGCTGGAAGGAGCTCCGAAACAGAGGTCCTTCCATGTTTGTGTCACTGGGCGCAGCCTTTGCATGGCTGCACCAGCAACACAAAAGAAAAAGGGGCCGAGCAGCTGCTTTCTCTTCATCTCCGCCGCTGTTGAGTGTCCTTGGGGCATGAAGCCCCAAGGACACCCCTTTCCAGGCCACAGGGAAGCGGCCTGGAAACCACCGGATCGGGGCCTCAGAGGCTGCCATTGTGGCAGCTGAGGCCCCGATCCGGTGAGGAAAGAGGCGGGAACAGGCCGCCCTAAAAGGGCAGTCTGTAAACCGCCTATGTTACATGCAATTTGTTACTTTCATACTTTGCAAGGCAAGGACCATTTTGTACCGGTACAGGCTGGTATGATCAAGGAAAACTGCTTAGAATGATTCTAAAGCACTTCCCACCATACAGAGACTGCTTTCATTTCCAAGTGATTGAAAGAATTCAACACAGAAATTTAATTCTGCAAGAACCTAAGCTATGGCCTCCCAGTACTAAAATTCTTAAGGTTTCCATGGCAGGGAAATGTAAAATCCATTTAATTTTGGGGTTTAATTGATCTTCTATAGCTAAACAGTTTGAAACAGGCTAAAATTCTTAAGGTTTATATTCATTCAAAGAGAACTCATTTTTCCATCATGAATTAACTGGTATCACGAGGCAGAGCTTGGGAAAGTAGTAGTAGTAGTAGTAGTAGTAGTAGTATTCATAGCAGATGATGATGATGATGATGATGATGATGATGATGATGATGATGATGATGATTTGGGCTACAATTCTCAATCAGTATTAGGGCCATGCTGGTTGGGCAGAATTATGATGATTAGAGCAGGACAAACACATTATATGGTTCTAAAAGCTTTTGTTTTAAAAAATAAATTGACCCCAAGCCTTTCATTAGGATAGTATCCACATCAGATTAATAAATTCAGGTGGGTCAAAGCATGATTTAAAGACTATGGAGCTTGAGGGACAAAGAATCAGATTCCAGATCATTACTTAGCATGCCAAAGAGAGAGATATCACACTGCATTTGTAAGGAATTTTGAGAATATGAATGTGGGAGTGTTGTAGCGCATTTTACAGAGTGCCTTTAGCATCACATACAATCTCCCCAACTTTTAGCCTGAGAGACTCTTATGTTTCAGTTTAAAAGAGAACAACACTTGAAGACATTTTTGTTTATGTCCTTGGTAGCTGTTTGCTCCCCACTGTGTGACTGTAGTTCATGAGTTGTAATCCAGCAGCTTCTTTTCAGAAGGTCAAAAATAACAAGGCTCCTTCTCCCCTCCCTCACCCACTTGGTTTGCCATTTTAGCAATGTTGTCTATATTTTTGTTTCCTTGCCTGCTGTGCATTCCCCCACAGTGCAAAGCTGGGACAGTATGTGTCTTGTCCCATTTAAACAAAGAGAGTGAGAGTGAGAGTGAGAGTGAGAGTGAGAAAGAAAGAAAGAAAGAAAGAAAGAAAGAAAGAGTTGTGAATGCTATACCAGCATGATTGGTTCCCTACAGGAAAGGAGAGGGTCACCACCCTATAATTATGATTACTAGAGTGGTACAATCTTAAGATAAGGATCATTTGGGGAATGGAAAAGTTACTTTTTGGGCTGTAATTCCTAGCATCCTTCAACCAGTATGGCATTTTGGGAGTTGCAGTGCAAAAATGTAAATATTCCAGACTTCAGGAAGATGCAGAGAGAAGAGGGGGCAAATCAGAGCCCTCGGGAGAAATGGTGGATCAGTGGAAATTGGAAGGGATGAAGGAGGTCAGCCAAAGGGGTGAATAAGGGTGCATGCATGCTGTAAGCAGCCTCCAAAGCTAGTTGGTAGCTCTTGATCCTTTTCTGAATCACCAGGCTGCACCTTTTCTGGCAAAAGAAAAAAAGAGGGCAATTGTCTTTCCTCTGATCCTGTAAGACTAGCAATTCACTTCTTAAATAGGCTGCACCATGAAGTTGTCAAGTGTAATTCAAATAATCAGTCCTCCCCCAGAGATAGATAATTGTGATAACTAAGGGCAATGCAAACAGATTATTCCAATGGCCATGCCTGCATGTGCACATCCAGACATGGGCACTTTAGTGCTCCTCAGCCATACAACTGAGTATGCAGTCTTCAAAAGGAAATCCTATTAAGTATAATACTTTGGGAGGAAGCAAGTATAGGATTGCAGACACTGGCATATGTTCATAAGCGTACTGAATTATTCACTGAACTCTAGACTGTGCCTTTGGGGAAAGTAATTGGTATTCAGTCACTTACTTGCATTCTGCCATTTTCCCCAAAGCTTTAAAAAAAAGTCAATAAAGGTTGCTAAAACACCTGAGTTGACAGAAAGACATTTCCCTGCAAGGATAAAATGCCTGAGAAAATAGATTCTTTTGTTTCTTCTCATTAATTTAATCATCTTCTCAAAATAGATTCCTTTGAGTACACATAGGAATATTTTGGGATTTAGCTTATAGGTAATATTAAAATCATCACAACCCAGCAACTGTTAGACTAGGGAGTTTATCACATGCACTTTTTAGCTGATCCAGGCACGGGACGAGATTGGGCTGGAATGGGGGAAAACAGATTTCACCACACACAAAATTGCTGCTGCGCTACCCCCCATCCCCCGTCCCTCAGCCATGCTTTCCATGGTACCAAAATGGGCCGGTTGAGTGCGGCTGAGGGACAGGCAGCAGCACAGGAGCAATTTTGTGTGCGATAAAATCCATTTTCCCCCATCCCAGCCCAGTCCTCTCCCATGCCTGGATCATGCTGAAAAGTGCACACAATAAACTCCTAGGAGTCAGCAGTGTCCAGAATCTGCAACCAACTCCATTTTCCACCTACTTCTCCAAATGATGAAACTAGAAGTGACTGCAATGGTTCCAAGATGGCAGTACTCAGGGACTACTTAGTCTCATGGCCATTAACATGTGGAATTCTACATAGCTCAGTATGTTTCCTATTATTTTTAACAGCTACATCAGGGTTTAGCAACTTTAGGAGGCTAAGGGGCCATATTAGGAGGTGGCTTAGGAGACTTTGTGAGGCTGCACCCTACACACACCCCATTGCAAAAAAAAACAAAATCAACTAATTTTGTCTCCAATGCCGTCCAGTGGCGGGTGAGCATGTTGGTTTTAACCTCCAAAACTCAGTTTGAGACTGACACATCTAAAAGACCATCTCCTACTATAAGAGTCTGCCCAAAATTTGAGAGCCTCAGCAGAGTTATGTTGCATAACTCTGAGGGGCTAGGTGGTATATTCGCATGATAGGGTTGCCTCTGTGGCAACTGTTTTGAGCTTCTGATGATGCTTACCAGATGGCCTTTGGCCACTGAAATTTCTATGGCTGTTTTAACATTTTGAGTTTAAATTATTTTAAATGAATGTTTTGTATCATTTGTATCTATGTATTTAAAGTTTCAAATGTTATCGTCATACATTATCACAGGGATACTAGTGGACTGAGAGACACTATATAAATGCCATAAAGAAACAAGCAAGCAAACAAGGAAATAAACAAAAAAAACGAACATCCAAGAATCACAGAGCAGCATAAAATAAAACCAGTGTTAAACTGTTTAAATTTACTTTATAGAATACTACTCTGATATCCTTGGGTATAGGGCGGTGTATAAATAATTTAATAATAATAAAAAATCTAGATGGGGCAGGATTCTGTATGATACTTGATATAATTTTCTAGGATAACTCAAAACGTACTTTCAGAAAAGGCATTCTATTTGTTACCTATATCTACTCCTTTTCTTCTGATTGATAGATGTATTTGGGTCTAAAAGAACCAACTTTGCCCCTTCTCTTCCATGAAAGAAAAGGGACAGCATGATTTAGCTATCAGAGATGACAATTCTATCATGGACACAAATCAAATCCTGGAGAGAAATTCAGTGCACAATTTTCATATTTGCATACAGAATTCAGTATATCAGACAAAACCTTAAGAAGAATGGAAGTCAAGTCACAGGGACTGTAGTCCAAACACAAGCAATATCCATCACCATGATCACACATTAGCACATCTCCTTCAATATCTGTTTCCTATGTGAATAACATTTTAAAACGTAATAAAGCCTCTAAACAAAAATCTACAAAAATGTTCTTACGTGGCATAAATCCAGATCTTAAACTATTCTGCCAAGCTATCATTCATCAGACGTATACCCTGAGGGTTCATATCTTTCAATAAAAATGCTTTCTCTTTGGTAAAAATGGGCACTAATTGACAAGTAAGAAGCAACAAATATATTACAGAGCATCAATAAAATATTTAAGCAACATTCTAAACCTAGGAAGAAGGCAAACACACACTCAAAAATTTAGAATTCTGCTTAAAAGATATACAGTATACAAATTCACTCTTTCCCACAATTTATTTCCCTCTAATTCTTACTTGAGAATATATTTTTAAAAGGACAATATCAAAACTGACATGCTGAGTGTTTCATGCTACCAACACTAAGTTCAATTTATCTCTCTATTTCCTTCCAAATGTTTGTATAGTCATGCATATCTTTTCCTTGACATTTCTGTCTCACTGACATACCACTGGTGCTTCTTTTCTCCTGGGAATCCTAATGCCACCACACTCTTCTTGATGTCCTGCTAATTTTGGAGACTAGTCTACTGCATGCTGGACAAAAGGCATTCATCACTGAACTCCATTAGTCTGCAGGCTGTCAAGCTGGTTACATGTGCATTATTTTAATACTTTCTCTGGCAGATATGATTGAATTAAATTACATTATTATGTACTTTACTGTGAAAAGATTGTCCATCTCTCCTTCTTTACAGAACTCCTTTATCCCCAAAAAGAAAAGAAAAAGAAAAGAAAAATCCTTACATTATTCCTTGCATCACCATCACAAAATCATGACATCCTCAGCCTCCAGGCAGCTAATTGGAATGTTAAATACAGTATTTCTGACTCCCTGTCCTAAGGGGTTAGGAAATTCAAGAATGACGTGTTCAATTACAATTAAGCCTGACACACGCACACAGCATGACCTTCACTACACTCTTTGATATTACTTTAAAACATCCTAGGCCAAGGAGGGATGAGATGTTTAAAAGGCAAAGTAAAGTGTGAATTAGACTTAGCATAAGATGGTCCTCAGTATCATACCTTGTGCCAACAGCATTGCTGCAGGCCTTAGGAATTATTGAAGCTGAGACTCTGCACAGATGTTATGCTCTTTTAAGAACAAAGACATAATGGCTGATCTAGTAGCACTGAGGACGGGGCTTTCTGGAATAAATGCCTCAAACAGTTTCCTGAAACACAGCTACAAGGAAATGTGTCAAAAAGAGTACAGCAATTTATCAGCAGCCACAGTTCCTCCTATCACAATAAATTTACACAGACAGCTTGTTGCTAGGGCAATATGAGGCAGCACCCTGCTATTTCCTTCTGCATCCTCATCTTGACCATCATCAATACCCAGCATTTACCTATATGGCTAGGCTGGCTTGCTGTTTCAATGCTTTCTGCACTGAGTGCTTCAACAGTGTTTACAAAAAATGTTCTGAGCTTTTGCTGAGGGCATGCATGCTAGAAAAAACATTTCCTAACTCTAAATTTAGTCTAAAGATTGGTGAACAGAAGCTCTCTCACCCACTCTGCATGTTCAGTCTTGATCTGGCTCAGTGGAACTGGATGGCCAACTAACACAAAAAAGGTGTGTCTTGTATTTTTTTAAAAGGCCTATATCTGATCAGACTGTTTTATTGCCTTTGGGCAATTACTAGAAAGGCCTCTTTTCTCTTCAAACATGTTTTAATTTCCTTTAATGTAGGGACTCCCCGCAGAGCCCACCCAGGAAATCTTAACAGCTAAGGTGGAGGAATTTATGCAGGGAAAAAAGCTTTCTGTAATATGTTGGTCCCTGAGCCACATCAGCTTTAAAGGTCAGTATTAGCCTGGGCTAACACTGCCATGCTACAGGATAAAGTAATTTCCATAACGTAGCACTGAGGTTGATGAAAAATAAAGAACATTTGGCGTAGCAAAATAACTTTGGTTGGCATTGGTTAGCAGCATTTGCATTATTCCTAGAACTAAATAGATAACCCATGTTGCTACCATCCTACAATGTGAATATATTCTCTCTCCTACCACATCAACTAGGTGAATGCCACCACATTCTTGAGCAATTGCAACATCCAAATCATCTTCAGGGACAACTCCATGTTGAGGACATTACCACAGATGCCATGTGGACAGAGATGATAGTTGCTAATTCCTGACCTTTCTAGAAATGGTTTGGCTTGCAATGCAGATGTACTGAGATTTGGTTATCTCTTGTAATCGAATAGCAAAAGTACACTTTTAAACATCTAGATTGTGTACTTTGAGATAACCAATATCTCTCACTGAAAACATGGCCACTTGCAAATCTTTCCTTACAGGTACAGATCCTGAACCACCTCTGAATTTTTCACTGATGACATTTAAACAAACCATTAATCTATTTATTTATTTATAAAGAAACATATCAAAGGATTCCTTCTCAATCTCATTAACAGTTGCAATAACATTCATTGATCAGTCATGTAGAGCGAGTTTCACAATCAATTTCAAACTATGTCGTTTCATTCATTATTTAAAGCAGCTTGTTTCATGTTCTTTATCAGCTATTCCAGTCAATTTTAATATTATTTAACAGTGTAGTGCATTTTTCCCGACTCACTTTTCATCATCTGTTCATCCACTTCAACAACAAAGAAAGGTCTTTTCAGTTCTCTGTATTGTTCAAACAATCCTTCCTAGTAGGATTCATCAAATCCTTCTAAAGATTTATACAAAATGTCCGCTCATCACTTTTTTTTCTTAATGATTTGTCAGTCTTTCAGGAGGTCTTTATGTTAGTTTGTCACGTTCTCAATTAAGTTATCCAAATCTAGTTCATCCAATCTGTTCTTAAAAATATCTAAATAGAAACCCATTAATGCACCATATCCTTTAAGGATTATGAAAACAAATCAAATAATAATTGTAGCAACGATTGCAAAATAAACCCTGGATGCCCCCACTCCATATTTGTTTCTGGTCTTAGATCTTTCATGGGCTTGCCAGAGGTGGTGAAGTTCCTCTGACTGACTACCACTAACAGTGTTGTGCTGTGACCATCCAAGGTGCACTGGTTGTCTATTAGCGGTGGGACAAATTTGTACTTTGGCCACATCATGAGAAGGCATGACTCACTAGAAAATACAATAATCTAGGAAAGGTAGACGATAGTAGAAAGAGAGGTAGATCATATGTCAGATGGGCAGACTGAATCAGGGAAGTCATGGGCCTGAATTTACAGGACCTAAGCAGAGCAGTGGAGGATAGGGGGTATGGAAGATGTCTCATCACAGGCTCCAACTTGAAGGCAGTTAACATCAACAACAACAAGCAAAGTGAAGCACCTCATGTGGTTTCTACTGCCAGTTTCAAAAACACAAAGTAGTGATGCTAAAAATACTTGCAAATTTCCACATCCTTAATGAGTGAAGGAGTCATACCAAGAAAACAACCAAGCACTACTAGAGTTTTTCTAATTCAAGACTTTTTTTGCCAAAAAATACCTTTGCACAAAAATGACATTCTATGCAGAAAAAGCAAGTGTTTTGCACATTATTTTTGCCCCAAAGTCCCACAGTTAAAAAAAAAAGATGAAGAACTTTGAGCAAGAAAAGAGGATGTACTGTAATTCTTCACTAATTGTCTTCTCAAAGGAATCTACAAGTAATTTTAACCACTTTCTTCTGACTGAAAGAATGTATTTGAAAACTGCACCATTTTTGATGAATATTTATTCACAGTTTGGATTAATTTTACACAAAATTCACATAGGAAACAGCTTGTACAGAAAATGAAATTTTGACAAAACAATCACATGCAAAATTTGCATAAAATGCCAGAAGTCCTGATCTATGGATATGTTTAGATCAGGATTCTTCTTCTCAAGATTTCTCAGCACTCAAGAGCCTTTAAAAATTCTAACTATATCTAATGATGAACTCTTCACTACATGAAAAATGAGAGAAAGAAGACTTTCAAAATGTAGAAGGTGGTGCTCATGCTCTCTGGTAGCAGCTGCTTCTGCGTCCCCACTAAGATAATAGCCAAGGTGGGTACCACCTGATCTGGAGCACTAGTTTGCTCAATGACCCATCTGCCTATTTTAGCATCCTACCAAAATCCTTGTGATGCATGGATTATCTATCCCCCCACTCACACCAAAGGAGAGTACTGCATGTTATTGCTATTCTTATTTCTTACTGAATAAACATCAAAAAAATGTAATCATTAACCAAGGCATTTGCCATTCATTTTCCATTGTATTAGACTTTTTGAAGAACCTGCATTAAATCATTTATCAGCCTTTCCTTTTTTTTTCCCACACGAAGCCTTTAAGGCATTCAGTGTGAATAGGTAAAAGCTTTTGGATTTTTATTTAAGGCAAGTTCTTTCTCATCTCTTACAGCCAGTTCTGTTATGAAGAAAACACCATCTTCTAATTCATTTGTTTTAAGTTTCACCTGGAAATGTGTCAGTCCCATCCTCCAGGAATGCTTGAGACGATAATTTTGCATCCCCTTCAACCAATCAAAGATGCTGGTCATGGAGGAACAAGATGATTGTGACAGCAGCCAAACCAGTTTGTTACATTAATGTTTGTCATATAGACTTTGAATCAGTAGTGGCATACAGACCTGCCTTAATACAAAAGAAGCTCTCTGTCCAGAGTTCAGTCAGCTATAAGCTGTGCTTTACTATCAAATGCTAGGCTACAGCAGCTGTATCTGTGAATCTATCTGATCTTACCCTGGTTAAAAACTTCCTTGTGCACAAGTACCTTTCAGAGTCAATCTGGCAAGGATTAAAAATTAACAAATATGCAGTTTGTAGTTCTTGAGAATCAACATCATGTAGCTGCTGAGCAAAAGTGACACCCTAATAGGTCACAAATGAGAAGAGACAGAATTTTACTGCTAAATCTAACCACAGGGCATTATGGGAATTCCACAGGAACATTCATATGTATGAAGCTTAATTATACTGAAATTGCCAATCTGTAAAGTATAGCTACATCCAAGTACTGAATTCAAGACTAAAACATGAACAAAGAGAATATGGTTCCCAGGAGATACTCTACAAAGATGTGTAGAGAGAGGTATAAAAGAAACGGCTGAGCTTCAGAGGAAAGAGAGAAAACAAATCTACGGATGCTATCTATATTCATCCCAGTGAAATAGGATCATAGATGTATGAAGAATTTCCACTTTGGGAAGAGGAGCATGGTGGGTGCCTTTTAAGAAAGGGGTTAGTTAGCCCTGCAGGAGACCTTCAGTTCTTAATACTGTAGGAAGAAATATTTATAAAACAGCAGCATTGCATAATGCTTAGAAATAAAGAAGTACAGCGTAGTGTTAGGCAAAAGACAAGGGGTACTAGTCACCTCCTTTAAGAAACTCATCAGGCATAGTCAGCATGTCATTCCTGCACTTCATTAGTTCCATTTACAGCTCTAGACTTTTTAATATTAGCCACAGGATATGTGCATGGTGGAAAGGAAGCATGCAGGTCTTGACTCCAAGGAAATGGAAATGAAAGTCCTTCTGCCTGTCCAGGAGTGCATATATATCCCGTGAAATAGCAAGGGCAGGGGGTTGGCTCAGTGCATCATTTTTCCCAGCCTTGAGCCTAAGGATATTCCCACAATGGATGACCAGAAGCTAATGATTACATACCATGAAGCACTATTGTCATATGTCATTACAGTTCCTTTGAGCCACAGGCTACAGAGAGGACAATCTGTCAACATTCCTTAAATACAAATCTCCAGTTTCCTCACTGCATTAGCCTGCTCTGTCACACACACACACCTTGTTCTTGTTCGTGAGAAGCTATGGCATTTGTACAATTTATTCCCCTTTTGCGAAAGGGCCTTTACTGGGGGAGGGGTCGCATACAGCATTTTTATTTTTATGTCTTAAAAGTTTTTACACTGTTTTAAATTATGGGAATTCTTTTGTGGTAGTTGATTTAATTGTTTGTTGTCTTTTGTATCATTGGTTTTTTTTTGTTCTATCTTGTTTTCATCTTGTTGTAAACTGCCTTGGGTCTCTTGTTAGAGAAAGACAGGATATAACTAAATAACTCAATTTTGTACTTTTGTTAGCCTTCAGTTTTCTTTTTATGTTGGCAACATCCTAGCACTTTGTTTCTTGTGTCATGTGTTCTAGGGAAGGCCAACAAGCTCTACTCCATTAGAAAGAAGAAGAGCCTACAGTAGTATCTGAGGATGACGCTACTGAGTCCTTCCATGGGGAAAAGCACATCATAGCCATCTGGCTTCAGCTACCAAGGACACACAACCCAGAATCCCACTGTACCAGCTTCTTGATTCCAAAACTTTACAAAGCACAAAAGGCCATCTTCTATAATTTCACAGGGCTAGGGAAGTGAGAAACTTTCTGAACTATTCCCCTGGCCGAGGGCTTCAGGATGGATCAGCAGTGTTTAAGTCGCACCTGGTTCATTCAACTGAAAGCTAAATCTATGTAGAGTCAGCCTCTCCAGTTTCATGTCTCCTTCAGCTGGATTGGTGAAAAAGGGCAAGTTCAGGCAGTTTCAGGCCCTCAAAAACAATCACCACCACCAAGGCAGCAGGCAAGTCAAGCAGGCTCTTTGGAACACAGAAGGGCTCTTCCCCAAGCTCTTTGGAACATGAGGGCTGTTCTTCAGGATGGAAAGTTGAACTAATTATAACTTTTGAGGTTGGAAGCCAAACCTCTGGGAAGATCATAATGTCAATCTCCACCTTGGATTTCTTGCCTTCTCCCTGGGCAACCCTTGGGCAATTTCTTATTCTTCTGCCTTTGCTTCTATGTTTGGGAATGTTTCTAGTCGAAGATAAACAAAAACCCCTTCTATGCTCTGTCTTCTTGTTTCTTTTTCTATTCCTCCCTCATGGGTACAATGCTGGCTTTCATAGCTGACTTGTCCCTCTCCACATCTGCTTAGTTTTTAATGTTTCCATGCTGCTAGGTGACTAATCATCTGCACATCTGCCTGTCTTCTCATTTTTGTTCAGTCTAGTTCTTGGCAGCTTCCTCACTCTGTGAAAAGCAGGAGAGGAGTAGAGCTTGGCAGGCCCCATCGTCTTCTCACATTGAGGCTTCCTGCTTATATTGTATACTAGAATCCAGTGGTCTGTCAACCCATTAAAAAGTAGGTAGTGGACAGAATATTTTGCCTTTGGCCTAGCTCAGCCCTCTTGAGAGTTTAAGATTCCCATCACAGATAGGAAAAGAAATCCAAGATAGTCATAATTATTATTTTTTTTAACCAAGCAAGAGGAACACACTTATGGAAACTAATCTAAAACCAAGCAAACAGTGTACTCCAACAGGATCCTTCATTTCAAAAAATATATAATTAAATTCCAGAAAAGAGGCAGCCAACAGGCAGTCAGAGCTCAAACAAACAAAACTGTCTTTGTAAAAGGCTTTAAAGTATTTGCCCCTTGCACCAACCCATACAGAAGCCAGTCTATTGACATTCACAGAAAGTTCAAATGTCTGCTTCTCATGCACTTTAATATCCTTTGAGAAGATGAAAGTTCAGTGAAAAACTTGGAAAACCAAACAACAACTTGGAAAGCTAGAGGGCAGCAGAAAGCAAAGAACATTACACACCATATGAATAGATTCGATCCAAAAGGACACAGCCCTAAGTGAGCAGGTCCACTGAAGATAGGGAGTCTTGAAGATGCCTCATTCACGGGGTCACCAGAAGTTGACTTGAGGGCAGATAACAACAGCAACAAACAACAACCAACCAAAGGTAATACAGTCCGCCCTTGGCTTACGTGGGGGATCCATTCCAAACCCCACAGTGTAAGCCAAATACCATGCATGCTCAAGCCCCATTCAAGTGAATGGGGCTCATGTATGCGCCACCCTGCGCAGCTTTCATCATATGCTGAAAGCCGCATATGACGCGGGCGCACTATATCTTATTTATCAGGTCATTTGCTCTGTTATCCTATTCTTCTGTCTCCATTCTCCACTATAATCATGCCTCCACCCATAGATCTCAAAAACACTCACTCACTGCAGTATAATGTGAGAGGTGAAGGTCAGAACTCACTACAATTAAACCTTTTAATGGAATAAAAGCCTGTCCTGAACAACATATAAAAAAGTGTGGGGAGCTAGAGATAAGCAATCTTCCTTCTGTGGATTTCTTATGTTGATTTATTGAAGGGTCCAGAATGCAAATGGGGTGCTTCATCTCACCCCAAGAAGCACCCTATCTCCCATTCGCTTCAGTATGGGAGGCACCCCTGACCCTCCAAAGCATGACTTGGGATTGCAATGAAGTCACAGTGGGGAGGAAGAGACTCAGAATGTCCTTCCTTGAATTTCTTGAAGGTCATTTATCTTAGGAGCTCATCCAATATAATAACTTAAAGGGAAAGCTTGTCATTTCAGTAATGTGTGAAACATCTATTAAGTTTACTCAACATAATCATCATCAACATTTTGAATAATGGGTATCATCACAATTTGATCAGGGAATCTTGACCATGTAACTGCCTTAGCTGGAATTCTTCTAACCAAAATCAAGGGTGCCCACCTTGGTTTTACTCATATATTCCACACGTTGCCATTTGTTATCCTATCATACTTTACCCCGGGGCAATGAACACAGACAGAATCTTGCCTTTCCCAGTAAACTCAGGCAAAAGCAAATTACTCCCACTTTGTGTGTAACTTTTGCCAGCCTGACCACAATCTGATGTTGCTTGGCCACTTGTGTTCCAGTTTTCATCTATGAAATGTTGAACAGTATGATGGAAGTACTTCCTATGCAGGCAATGGTGGGCAAAAAAATTAGCAACATCTTCCAGATGCTGCTGAACTACATCTCCTGTGATCCCTGAATGTCGGCCATGCTGGCTGGTAATGAAGGGAGATGCAGTGCACTATATCTTCCTGTCCAAGGAGAGGCCCTCATCCATGTCCCACCAGTGGAAGCAATATATTGTGTAAGGACATAGGAGACGACCTTCTCTGCTGTGCCATCCCTGTTGTAGGATGCTCCTCCTTTGGCACAAGATCCAGTTGGCACTGGCACTGGCTTCTTTCTGGTGCCAGGTTAAAACATGGCTTTTTATCAAAGCCTTTTTGGTCTAATAATCCCCCCCCCCGCGCCACACACACACACACACACACACACACATATATCATTATTTTAAGGTTTAGATTGTCTAATATGTTTTAAGACCATTTACACTGTTTCTCATTTGTTTAAATTTAAAGTTTTCTCCTTTGTTTAAAATTGATTTCCTCAATATATTGCCCTGAGAACTTTTATTACAGGGCAGGATATAAATAGTTTAATACAACAAAATTTAAAAAGAAATTCTGAAAAGTCACATGTTTCATACATGTCTGATACAGAATCCTTGGGGAAATATGACCACGTTTTAATGATTTGGATGTTGTAGAATATTAAACTACTACTCCTTACACTAATAGGAATGGATTTATGAACTTTTAATACGTAGGCTTTGCCAAGAAGTCTCTTACATTCCATTTCATGCACATACAGGGTTAAAAGTTATGGTTCTCTTATTATTTAAATTTTAATATCTACATGTCAGGGATGCTTTGAGTTCCTGCATGCCAGGGAGTTGGACTGGATGGCCCTTGTGGCTTCTTCCAGTTCTATGATTCTATGATTCTTTGTAATGGCATAAATGCAGATGACTGCATTTAAACTATCAAAATTAAACTATAACAATGGATCATAGGTACAGAAAACAAGGTTCACTGTAAATATAAATCCCCTTTCTGTATTTCTGCAGCAGAAAGAGGGTATATTTACACAAGTTTTGCTACAATAAATTATAAATAAAGTCACTGGGTGTTCATCTGACTTGTAAGTTGAGTTGCCAGGTGTCCATTATTATAAAGTATGTCCCTTATTTGAGGACCAAAAAACTAGTCCCTAAAGGACTGGCAGACATCCCTTTTTATAAGGGTTATCCCTCTATTTGAGGGTTGCCACACTCTTCCTTTTGCATAGATTGAATAAGATGGTCCCTATAGCTTGTATTTTGGTGTGCGGGCCAGTCATAACTGAAGAATTGTGTGCATCATGTAGTGTATGAAGGTGGACATTGTGTTAGTTTTAAAAAGAAATGCATGACTAAGATAATTGAAATTGTACTTTGATTTGTTGTCTGAACAGAACAGAAATACTTGTTAATAGTTGTTTCCTGATTGTCATCCATGTGCATCATGAATTTTGGCTGCCCATTATTGCTATTTTGAAAACCTAGCAATGCTGTTTGCCAGTGGAATGGGTGTTTTTTTGGTGCTAAACAAGGCAGTTAGTCTGCCAATAAAGTATGTTAGGTGAAAGGTGTAAACAAAATAAGAAAACTGTGTTGAGTGCCACATATTAAGATCTACTTTAATTTTGCAGTGCTAAAATAAAACAGATATGGTGATCCTTGTTCATTGTCTTGTTCCTTTATCAGTGATACAAAATGGGTATGTCAGATACTGTGATGTAATTACAATTTTTCAAATAATGTTGGACAACTCATCTAACTAGTCAGGACTCACCCTATCCCACACATTACTTTATGGCTTCCTGTAAACTATTTCTGTCACATCTCCTTCCCTTAATCCTGGTGTAACTTCACTGTCCATCATACTGTAAAGCAGATTAGGTGTCCTCACTATCGCCCATTCCCATCCCTATCCTCAGAAGCTGAGAAATACAACAAAATTTAGCAAGAAGCAAGACAGACTGGAAAATATGCAAAAAAGGGGTAAGAAATTATATGTCAACATTCATTTCAAAATATATAGCAGTAGAGCTTATTTTATCACTGCTAATGCCAGATGGTAGAAAATCATTAAATGCTCAGCTCAGCATTACCTTCTACACCTACATCTCTTTAATAAGAATTTGAAGAAGCTTACAAATGTAAAAGTGCCTTAAACATGCCAGATTGTTATGAGCAGTATTCTGCATAGAGGCAAAGACAACCACAACCATTGCTTCTTCTTCTTCGTTTTTGAAAACAAACAAACATAACCTTCCAGGAGAAGATAAAAGGTAAATGTCAGCTAACTATTCTCCATATCCTTAAAACTAATCTTTTTTGCATATATTTTTAAACCAGTTGCAGGAATAATCTAAAGCCCACCTCAAGCACCAGCATTGTTCAATTGTTGAGCATTGGACAATGACTCTGGAGACCAGGTTTCAGATTCCTGCTCAGCCATGGAAACTCACTGGGTGAGTCATACACTCTCAGCCTCAGAGGAAGGCAAAGACAAACCCCCTCTGAAGAAATTTTGTCAAGAAACCCCCATTTAAGGTTGCCATAAGTTGGAAACAACTTGAAGGCATACAACAGCTACCCCAAGAAAAGTTTCAGTCCTTCTGTGTGTATGAGCAGTCTTTCTGGGCTTTACGAGCAAAACAGCATTTCTGTGCAAGACAGATGAGAGAGCAAGCAAGAGACAGGCCCAGTTCAGATAACCGTTACCAGGTTGTTTTAACTATGGCTAATTCCCTGAGTTTGCATGCAACAGAAAATTTAGAAGACTATTGCATCGGTCTTTATTCCCATGTTAGGTATGGGATGTAAATGCAGTCATGGATTCTATCGCACAGCTCCATCCCCAGGCAGTATTTATCCCCTACCTGATCTGAGCTTCTCTCAGACCTTTAAAGAATGGGATTTTCTGATTCTTTAAAAGGTCTGGGAGAAGCCCTGATCAGGTATGGGATGAGTACTGCCCAGAGATGGAACTGTGTGATAGAATCTGTCCCTGTGCATTTATATCCCCACGCCTAGTGTGGGAATAAAAGCCAATGCAATAATCTCCTAAATTTTCTGTTGCATGCAAACTCAAGGAATTATAGTTTTTTTCTAGCCATAGTTAGTTAAAACAACTAACTAGCATGGGAATAAAAGCGGGTGCAATAATATCCTAAATCTGTTCTAAAGCAAAGATAAAGATATGAGAGTCTGCACCCATACCTTACAGACATCACAGATTTGCTGACATGACACTAAAATTCAGCAAGACTGTGGTGGGACATAAGAAAGTCATATGTTTGTTTGTTTTTTGTTTGTTTGTTTTCAAGCAGGATGCAGAGGGTGTGTACTATACACATTGTTTTACAGTGATCCACAGAGACCTTTGGGGGGGCTGATCTAGATTCATTTCATTTCTAGATCTTCTACATCTGTTCACTCCAAACTGTCTGGAATCCATTCCAATATGGATGTGTGATGGGAAAAATCTTTAAATCCAGTGTTGGAACCATCTACTTCAAATGTCAGCTCAAACTAAGGTCCTGTCTACACTGTCCAGATTAGCCAAGGCAGCCCAGAATGTCCTGGGCTGTCATGAGTTCCCCTTGTTACCTTAGTCTTCTCTTCTGACACAGGGCAGCAGTTCACATGGGTGTCCCACTGTGCCACCTGGAACAGCTGCTACAGTGGTGAATTGCTCAGTTCTGAGGTCATACAAGGTATCCAGCCTCAATCGTAGGGCTCAGAGCCTCCTTCCCACCTCAGAGCAGAGTGGCCAGCACCAGCCATGCCAGGTAACAGGACACCTATGCAAACAGCTGGTTGGCATCAGAAAAGAAGGCTCCAGAGCTTCCGGGATGATCCAGAGAAACTGGGGACTTTTTAAAATCTGCTGGGTTTGGTGCTGAATGGCCTGGACTTTTTGTATGAGACTAGGGAATTGGGCCCTGCTTCATCCAGTCTCCCTGATGAGAGAACAGAAGAGGGCCAGTTTACATGGCCTGTGTAGACAGGCCTAAATCTACTTTTTACACAGGGGTGGGAGGACTTGTCTAATTCCACAGCAGCATCTTTTCTGGAAAAGGGAGAGTCATAGTCTATTTTGACATGCTTTATAATGTATATAATGGTGACAAAAAAAGGACCAATTCCATTTTTGTTCAGCTTCTTAAACCACTCTCGTTTACATGACATTATATTCTTGCTACTTATTTAACAAAGTACTTTCCACACTTCTATAAGGAACTGACAAAAACTTAAAAGGCAAGAAAGGTATTTATCAGCACATGCAAACTCACTTAAATTGCAGACACCCTAGCACCCATGTTTACATTAATTTCTATAATCACTTTTGTGGAGTTACGTCCTTTACAAATCACATATATTGTGGCTGACTTTCAAGCTCTCTCTTAATCTTCCATCTAATACCTTATCTGATGCATCAATGCAAACTAAGTGGCTTAAACTGGATTCTTTCATAGATGATACTGCTTTTTCCCACTGGCTGGTCAGTTAGGATGGGGTTGGGAGTGGGGTAGAGACTGCTACAGGTTCATTTATATAATCATCCATTTGTTTTGTATCTGTTAACATCTACAGTACATTACTGCAGAATTTCTTATTTCCTCTGAAACAAAACTACTGAAGCTTAAATGATTTCTATGTAGCAGTTTATCTGCACCATTTGTTCAAGCTATTCCTCTTAAATAAACTCAACGCTATTTACATCTTTAATAGGAGCCTATTTAGTAAAATACATTGTTCAATTTGAACAGGCAGGAATAGCAAAGGGTAGCCCAACTGTTAATGCGTGCATGGGTACTAGCTTCAAGCCAGAACACTAATGAGAAATCCTGAAGTATAAAATATAGTTTTGGATTGCATGGAATGATGTCTTAGATTTCTTCTCCATTTAAGATTGGTGCAGTTCTGTTTTGCAAATTCCTCAAACTATTTGTTTTATTCTAAAAGTACTTCCCTTTTTCTTTTACACAACTCTATGCTTCCTATCTTCTATTTATGTTACCTGTGCTTTTTAGCATAGAGAGCCAGGTTGGTTCAAATTCCCACTTGGCCATAAAAACCCACTGGATTACTGTAGGCAAATCACACACTTTCAGTCCTCAGAAAACCTCTGCCTTAAGGTTACCATAAGTTCAGTTGTGTGAAGGTGCACAACTACAACTACAACTTTTTAAACTGTGTTCCTGACATTATCAGAAGTCATCGTTTTTATACGAATAGAATGAAAAGGGAAGTAATGTCAACAGCAACATCCCATCTGCAACAAATCTTCTGTATCCGATGAAACAGGTTTCCTTTGTGGCTGGGCTCTCTGAGCAGTGGAATTATACTATCCTGGGCTCCAAAATTATAAAATTACAGTTATGCATCTGGTAAAATCTAACCACCAGGTACTTGTTTTATTTATTTAGCAGCACCAACAGTTGCATTAGGTGTTAGATGAGACATTTTTAAATAGTACATGGCCTCAGAGAGTACCATTTACAGTGATGTAGAAGGAATTATGTGTAGCCAATATGAAATACAGAAAGCCTAGGAGGATTAACACATATTAGCACAGACTTTGTAAAAATGGGTTTGGAAGAGTGGGCAAAGCTTTAAAAATCATATTGTATCCTAGAACCTAGAATAATAGCCCATGCTGTCAAGAGATTCTAAGACTTGTAAAATGTGGTGTAAGGGGTTGACCACTGGACCATGAATCTGGAGACTAGGGTTCGAATCCCCCCTCAGACACTGAAACTCACTGGGTAACCTTGGGCTAGTTACACTCTTTCAGACTCAGAGGATGGCAATAGTAAACACTCTCTGAAGAAACATGCTAAGAAAACTCCATGATCTTAGTGTCACCAGAAATGGCTTGAAGGTACAGAACAACAACAATCCACATAGTTAGGTTTTCCCAGCTCTAAGGGAACTGTATCACAAACTGGTGATAAAATCATTCTGTACTATCTCCAAATAGGTGGGTTTATATTCATGAAAGCTCATGCAAAAAATAAATAAAAAGCAGTCTTAAAGATGCTTTTCCGCCCCCCCCCCCCTTCTCTTATTCCTTTTAATGGGGACATAAAGATATTTAAAAACACTGGCTGAGATATGGCTCACTGCATGTAGAATGAATGCTCCACAAAGCTCCACATTCACAATTCTGTGCCTTTCTTTCCCAACCAGGTGGCTCTCAAGCCCAGAGGGGTCATGCACCAGGCATTTATTGTTGGGGAAGGGAAAAGAGGTGACTCAGACAATGTCGAGCTCTATTTTGGCTGCAGCTGCATGCAACAGCAAGAGAAACAAGAAAGTGACTTTATTTTCAAGGGGAAGCAAAACAAGGGAGGAAAGCAATTGCTGTTCTCCTCCCCTCATCTGAAAAGGCTGCTTCTTCATTTCATATCTTCCAACATTTCATAGAAGAAATTTAGGACATATGTGGCAAAGTAACATCAGAGTGTAATCAAGCTGGCAAAACTTATTGAGGAAGAACACACAAGCTAGCAGAGGTTGCAGCAGTTGTTTTTGCCTGAACTGACTTGAAAGGAAAAGATGCCTCCATTCTTTTCTCCCCAATACTGCGTTAACTGTGTGTGAACTACTTTTGCACTTTGAACTTAGTTTGCAGCTACTGAAATAAATCAAGGACAAAGGGGAAAAGTGTAAGGAGGAGAGAGAACCTGGGATGTTTTCAAAGTAGCTGAAAAAATGCAACAGAGGACAGTTGGGAAATATGCATTTTATTGGCTGCAGTACAGATGTGGCTACAAATCACTTATTTGTATGTTTTCCCATTTATCCCTCTAGTATTCACGGGTATTTTTTAATAAAAGCAATCTTTCCTCAATTTCAGTTTTGACAAGCTAGCACACACACCTGAAAAAGTACCTCACTACCCATTAATTGGCCCATAAGGCATTGTATTCTTTTGACATCATGACTTTGAGAAAAAAGAGATTGTTAATGGTCAAAGAACAACAGTTCATCCTGATTTGGTCCAGTTATTATTCTAAGGAGAGCTGCATCAGTGTGGATAAAGCATGTTAATTCTGATTTGCTTCCCCTGCATTTAATGGCCTTCATTAAACTCTAATCAAATGTACATGTAAAATTGTCATTAGGGTTTGAAAGAAAGGTGTTTAATGTCATTATATATCTAAAATGTCTCTAAAGAATTGCATGGAACTCCAGATATTGATTACCACAAGCCAATAACCAGCATGTGGGCAGTAAAACAGACCTCAATTATCTTCATTTTCTTTTTGTCAGAGGTCTGCCCAAAATCTCTTTAGAGCAGTGGTTCTCAACCTTCCTAATGCCATGACCCTTTAATATAGTTCCTCATGTTGTGGTGACCCTCAGCCATAAAATTATTTTCATTGCTATATGAAAATATGTGTTTTCTGATGGTCTTAGGCAACCCCTGTGAAAAGATCGTTTGAGCCCCAAAGGGGTCCCAATCCAGAGGTTGGGAACTACTGCTTTAGAGTTAATAATTACACTCTCTCTTGAAAAGGAACTATGACTTTGTGGGTTTTACTTTACTTTTGCCTTTACTTTTAATCAGATGATGCAGTTAACATATTATTGTTGTTGTTGCTGCTGTTTTGTTATTATTATATTTATTTGTAGCCCACTCTTTTTCCAGAACTGGAACCTAGAGCAGCTCACAACATTAAAAGAGCAATACAATTAAAAAACAGAAAAGTGGTGAATTAAAACAGAATTAAATTGTTACAATATTAAAACACATTGCTTATTAAAAGAATAAAATACAGTTAAAAGGTTAAAATTGTTTAAACATTTAAAATGATACAACACCCCAAGCTGGTCCTTTAAAAACATTTTATTTTAAAAATCTGCTTGCATAAGAAGGTTTTAACCTGCTGGTGAAAGGAAAACAAAGGTCCAAAGTAGACAGGCAAAAAGCACCGCCTTCAGGCCACATTGGGGCGGTGCATGCAGATGACACACACCTCAAAAATATATGGAAGCAGGGTGGAGAGTGCACCAGGCCAGCACCAACCCAGAAAAGCTAGCAAAAAAAGGAGCTGCAAAAAATGACTCCTGCCAGCGGCTAGACTCAGGATCTCAAAGGCAGCCTGCTTTCAGAACAGGCCATCTGGTTGCTGCAATCCCATGCCAATTGGGGCCAACTGGGGCTGCAGCAGCCAAAGGCCACTCCAAGATGCCAGTCTGCTTTGCACCATGGAAGGGGTCATTCTGGCCTCTGTGAGAAAGGAATTCTACACTCCAGGGGCAGCCACCAAGAAAGCCCTCTCTTGCGTCCCTACCAACATACTTGTGATGGGGGTGGGACTGAGACAAGGGCCTCTCTTGAGGATCTCAGGACCCAGGCCAGCTCATAGAGGGAGATATGATCTGCCAAATAGCCTGGACCTGAGCCATATGCAAAGCTCTTTACTTTTAGACTAAGGTTCCCATAGTCCCCTAGTCAGCACACTCAATCTCCATGCTGACTTGAGGATTCTGGGAGTTATGGTCTGAAGAAGTAATGGTGGCACGTTCTTTCTGTGTACACATCTACTCAGTGGGTTGTCCTACAGAGATCACCATGTAAAGCAGCATTCCCAAACCTGATTCCTTCCCCAGCTTTGGGAATATTTGTCTACCTCTTTGTCATTCATAACTTAATTTGCAGATATATTTCCTAAATCCAAATATATTTTCCAAAGCTTGTCAGCAATGTTGCAACCACATTTGGGAAGAAAAATAGATTAAGACAGTAAACACAGAAACACATACATCATTTACTGTATTATCTGGGAAAAATGATACGAGTCTGCTCTGTTTTTTCTACTGAATCACACAATCCCTGAACTGGGTAGCCCTGACCTTCCAGAAGTAGCACATCACTATCTATTTGTTTTAAAAAGCCCACAGATAAAAGAGGAAAATAAATTTGAATTCACAGTGAAAGCAGACATCAAGAATAGGCCATTCCCCAACTGGAACACAGTCAGATTTTATCCCATGGTGAAGAGCTAAAAGTGACCTTCTTTTTGTTGTACATGACAATTTTCGACATTTGAAAAATATACAATGTGTATTTGTTCAGGGGGAAGTGAGAATGCAATGTAATCTCTCTCACACACACCAGTAGGCAGCTTCTAGGATGCACACAAAGGAGCATTAATCTTCTAAGCATTTACAAAGGTTTTGGTTTTACAACAGTATTGTCAGTTTTCTCTTTCCTAAAGCTGTGGCTGCTTAACTAGGGACACTCATTAAAAAGAGTGAAAAAGTAAGAACTTTGAAACTACTTTTTAAGGTGGCATCTGGAGACCAGCTTTTCATGCTAGCTTTCCAGTTTTACAGCCGAAGAGAATGTGGGCTTACCTTCTATAGCATATCAGTGTTCACATGATAGTTTTGAAGGGTAGGAATGATGCATAAAGGAGAAAATAACAAAAAGCACCCCTGGAGCAATGACGTACCATTTTAAGCAGTCATTCTCAACAAGGAGGAATCCCCACCCCCATCCAAGAAGACATCTCAGGATTTGGGAGAAGCATGTGTGTGTGTTGGGGTGAACAGGTACAGTGTCAGTATCTAATTTGCTGAAAGGATTGTATGTACAGCACTGTGTAAATTTACAGCGCTTTACAAATAAAGGTTAATAATAATAATAATAATAATAATAATAATAATCCATTTTTAAAAAAGCAGCAACTACTCACTTAGTACATGGCTTACTGCATCATTCTACAACACCTAACAGTCTTCATATTCTCTCTATCTTTGAACTGTACAATAATTAATGTCAATATTTTTGGTGATTGATGTAACTTTTCCTCTAAATCTACAAAAGCTTTGAAATGTTTTTGTAGATTTATGCTTTACTTTTATCTTGGCCTTTCCCTGCAAGATTTCAGATTTTAAATAAAATATTGGAGGAGGCAAGCTGGAGTGTGAGGCTTGCATGTCTATGAAGGGGGGAGGTTAAAAAGGTTTGGTAACACATACACCATTTTTTTCCTTAGAATAGGGTGTACCTGTCAGCACAAATTTCCTTGTCTTGAGCTTCCATTAATAGAGCAAAATAATATTTCACACAAAAATACACACACACACACATCCTTCCTGCCAACACACTGCCAGCAACAAGACTCATTCCCTTATCTTCTTTATGTATGTACATTTAAAAATCTTTTGATTCAGAACAGGTACAGTGTCAGTATCTAATTTGCTGAAAGGATAGACTGTGCTTCCATTGCCTGAGAAACATTTTTGTGTGTTTGAGTCCTCAGAAAATTAACTGAAAAAATGCACTGGAAAATGTTATTTCTTGCCATAGATTTATTTGTTTCAGGTTTCCTTTTAAATCTTCAAATGCTTGCCATTTCTGACTGCCACAAATGTTTATGGGACAACCTGTATTTTAATTCTCCACGCTAAACAATAAGACAATGGCACACAGCTACCCGTGAGGTACAGCTGATGGAAGAGCAGTCAGACAAAAAAGCTAGGTCACCACAAATACACAGGTGTTGAATTCCCCCCCTCATGTCTTCTCAGAAGGGGTCAAAGCTCATACCCCACTGCACTTCTGCAGAAGTGCTCAATTAGATGCCAGGGCAGGAGCTCACCTGAGACATCAACGGCAGAGCCATGAATTTTTAACTCTTGTGCAATGAAGCATCCTTTCTTTCAGCACAATTCACTGCACAGAATATGCCATTATCTATTCAGGTTAAAACAAGATAAACCCAGACCTCTTCTATTAATTCATAACTATCATCCAAAAATTCAAATATACACACAAAAAGAACTCCAACATTTCTACCTAAAGGCAATCGATTTCCCACTCCTGGCAAGCATTTGGCCATTTGCTGAATTTTAGGTAGACACTTAGGCCAAAGTAGATTCCACTAAAATATCAGGGAATAAAGCAAGATTAAGCATGTTGGACAAACATGAACAGAGACAGAGAAAGTAAAAACAATAAGTGCCATTGCTGAATATATCTACAATATTTCATTTCATGAACCCATAATTCTCTCTGGCAGTCACATGATTAATTCAAAGAACTATTGATTTCCCCCCTCCTTTCCTCAGTCCTGTTGACCTGCTTTTGTTGACAGGTCTGTAGGGATCACACTGTCAGCTGAAATGCTGGCATCATGTTGGTCACTCCAGCCTGCAGTAAACATTTCTACTGATTCAACATTAATAGTGTTTGAGTATCTGAGAAAAGCATACACTTTGGTTTCATAGAAGACAGAAATGAAGCAGAGAACAGGTATCCCCAAATTCAGAATTACTGAATTACTTTTTCTGTATGTACATGTACATGTATGGGGGGAGAAGCGTTCAGATAACAACCAAGAAAACCACTGCCATACAACGTATGATTGTAATATGGTGGATTCTCAAAGTGATGTTTTAAAATTATATAATGTTATAACATTATAACAATAATTTTAAATTATTGTATGTCACTTTGGGTCCAATGCTTAGTGAAAAGAGAGTTATAAATTGAACTAAATACATAAATAAAAACAATTATTTTTATTTATTTGTCATGAATTACTTTAAATCCCAGTTTTGCGTGAAAGACAAAATATAAATAAGCATTGGATAACGAAGGTGAAGGTGAAGTTTTAGTTGCCTGGTAACATGTCAGGTCAACATTTATACGAGCTTCAATGCTTTAATGAAGCTACTCCTGTTGGGAATAGCAACTAGACAGAGGCCTCATTTTTTAGCTATGTTGATTTCAAAAAATCTCAGTGAATAATAATTAAAAAGATTAAGAAATCAGCCTAGGATTTTCTATCTAAATCATTTCTCATATAACCTGAAAATAGGATATGGGCATATTTAGGCTGCAGTATAACATTCACTTACTTGGGAGTCCATACTCTCCAACATTACACATATGAAAATTGGGACATGTGTGGCCAACCAACAGCACACTATATTCAAGGTGGCAAAAGCTATTACAGAGAAAGAGAACATATGGTAGCAGAGAGAGAAACTAGTTGAGAAAATGGGGCAACAGAGGATAAACTGGGACTGTCCCTGCTAAATTGGGACAGTTGGAGGGTACGGGAGTAGGTCCCATTGTACTCAAGGGTACATAGATTAGATATGTAAACAGATGAAAAATAAAAGAAAATGGCAGAACAAAAGCTACTTGGATTAATTTAGTTTTAACAAGCATTTCTGAAATTAGCCAACTGGACTGCAGTTTGTTCTGTGACAATTAAAAAATGTGTTCTTTTCAGTCACTATATCCACATAGACAATTCGTTCCTCCTAAAAATGTTTTGATGTATTTAATTTTTAAAATAAATACGCCTTGTCAAATATATTTCATTAGTTTTTTTACATCTCCTATATGAAATAGTTATGTAGTTTGCGGTTATGTGGAAAACAAAATAAAATTATTACTTGAACCAGTTTTGTATTTTGTACATTGTGTTGTTATGGGGTGACCAGCCCTCTCTTATCCCTCTTCACTTAATATTAGAATCAATGTAAAAATATACCTCTATGATCCAAGGTGGATGCCATGAGGTGTAGATTGAGACATTACATAGCTAGTTTAGGAATTGCAAAGATGATGTTTGTGTCAGACATACCTAAAGGAGGTGATGACAGGATTGGCCATAAACAATGGGATGGCTCCAACCAGAGTAAACACTATGGTCTGGCCTCGCCTGCAAGCCATCGGATGCAGGAATTCATTCATTTACACCCTTCGTTCACACCTCGGAAGATCCTACTTCAAAGTTGCACTTATGCATATCAAAGACTCAAACCATTTGACCATTGAGTTTCTGGACTTTGGCCCAGGATACAAACTTCTATTCGAGCCCCAAGCTTCTTTTGTTCATTGGACTAACTTGGCTTTCAGGCAGAAACTCTGCCAGTTTATTCTCTGCTAGACCCCTCTCTCGCTATCCAACTAGCATGGCCTTGGGCGCAACTGATTCCCATATACTATCTCTGAAGTACCTTCAAGAGAAGCAACAGTATAGTTTTTGTGGGTTTTTCGAGGTTTTCAGTATAGTATTTCCATTAGAAAGGCAACAGCCTTTTTAGTATAGTATTTCCATTAGAAAGCCAGATTCTGTTTCATGATAATGCCTTTATTTCTTAGTTCTTGTGTGCATGTGAGAATGTGTGTGTTCAGAGTGCTTGTTATTCCCTTTTAATAAAATACAATTCCTAAAGAATTTGCCTCTGCGATTCTTTTGTATCTTACCTCTGTAAACGTAGAGACTGGTCCCAAGGCTGAGTAACCCAGCCATTGTTGAGCTATTTAATTCTCCCTAGATATTTAGGTTACAGTATGTTGTCTTTTTTTTAACTTCACAAAAAATATGAAAAAAGTCAAGAGTATGCTCTTTCATAAGTTGTTTTGATACCTGATTGCATTTTAAATAATTGTGAATCATTTCAATAACTAGTTGACTTTGGAAGGCTTATGCAACCTCTGCAATATTTCATTTATGTCAATATAGTACTAGTCTCCAGTAATGTTCTTCTGTTCCAACTTGTTAGACTTTTCAATCAGCTTCATGGGGCTCCCAGGAATAATTTCAAGGCTAATTCGTAATGTCAACTTCTCCTCATATCAAAATAAAAACACAGGTTAGACATCATTCCCAGTGAACATTTCTACTCTGAGCCACTTCAAAATCCAGGGCTAAACTACATGCATGGACTAAAGCTTTATCACATAATGGCTTTTGAGCAGTAAAGCATACTTTCATTAAAATGAATGAGCTACTACATCATTTTTATTTCTTATATCAAGTCTGTCAGCACTTTTCAGGCATCTTCCTGGTCAGACTGAGACTCTGAGGCATCATCAAGAATACAGAGTACAATATTTTGTAACTCTAGTCATACTGGCAGGTCTAAGACTATGATGAATCCTGCACTTACAGAATTTAGTGAGCCTTTTTTTCCACACGCACCTCTCAAAACTGCACTCACAGAATCATGAAAACAACATTATGGGATATGGAGAGAATTACTGGTTCATAGTATCTTGGAAGATAATTTCTGGGATAATGAGGGGAACAATGATGTTACAATGAATTTCAGGAGGAATAAGTACTATATATAGGCGGGGAAATGACAAGCACAAATATGGGATGGATGACTCCTGGCCTGAAAGCAGTACATGAAAGCTAAACATGAACTAGCAGTGTAATGTGGTGACCAAAAAAGCCAACATAATTCTCAACTATATAAACAGGAATACAAGTCCAAATCTAGGGTAGTGTCACCCTATTGTGCTTTGGTCAGAACTCAACTGGTATACTATATCCCATTCTGGGCACCACAGCTAAAGAAGACAATAGAGTCTGGAAAAATATCAGGATTTTTTAATATATATTTTAAAGCATTTTTCTTCAAAAAGCCATTATAAAAGTAAAATGTAAACGTTGGTAATGGGTACCATTACTTATTACTTGTTCACAATGAGAAACAAATTAAAGGTTTAGAAAACACAGAGACTTTACCTTTTGCAATAAGATTTCTATGTTTTGCTCTAAAGTCCCCTGTATTCATTAAGGCCCAAAATGCAGGGGCCAAAAAGAGTGGCTTCTGGCTGCTTGGGACAGGACACGCAGACAATGCATGCCCCAGATCAGCTGGAAGCCACTGAAGCCGTCAGAAGGACTCCTTGCCAGCAGCCCATTTGGGACCATGGCAGCGGCTCCAAGCTACCAGTCTGCTTTGGATCTCAGGGATCTTATCTGATGCACCCCAGAATGTCTAAACTCAGAATTGTACTTGGGGAGGCCGAAAACTCTCCCCCCACCACTTTTTGAGGAACTAGCTTACTTTCCTTACTTTCCTCCTATATTAAACTTATGTGCACTGAAAAGTAATGTGCCCCAGTGAAGGCATGAAATATTTTTTTTGCCCCACTGAACAATTCTCGATATATTTGAATTTGGGTGTAAATCTTTAACTATTTCATCCTCACATACAAGGACAAATATTGCAATTCTCCCTTGCTGTGGGAGAAAACCATTATTTCTGTGCAGTAGTCTTTCCATATTTGAATGTCCCAAAGTGTTGGGGGCGGGGGGGTTTGAACAGAATGGCAGAAAATGCACACCTCTGTGTAGAAAGTTTCTCCAGAACACTTCAGGACATTCAGATACTGGAAAACCACACAAAAGTCTCTGTGCTTTATTCTTCTCCCCCCTAAAGTTTCCAAATCGTAAGGAGATTTTTTTTTTCAACCAGAAAGTAAATTGGAAGGCAATAAAAGAAGGAAGTGAGTGACTGGGAAGGCTACAATATGAAACTGCGATGGTCTACAGCAGGGAGAAGGAACCTTCACCCTGCTATAGATATAGATGTCAGAGGATGTTTAACTGCAACTCACATCAGCTCCAGCTAGAATAACAAGTATGGGGGGAGTAACACAGCTGTCTGGAAGGCCACGTGTTCCCCAGCTGTAATTTACAGTTTTCAAAATAGAAATGTCAGGCTGCAAAACAGAAGTGTCACTACATTATTATTATTTTATTTTATTTGTTTATTTCAACATCTCATCACATATAAGAAGCGGGAAATCTACATATGAATTTAATCTTAATTCAATTTGGATTTTAACAGCAAAATGTACAGTTGTGTAATAGGATGTAGGAATGGAAAATATTCAAAAATATCTGAGAAATTGTTGAAGAACATGCTTTTCCTGGGTTGAGAAACCCTGACCAGAAGATTCCTGGAATGATGAGAATTGCCGTAGTTCAGGATTTATTCTGCGCAAAATTCATACTTGAATGTTTTTCACAGGAAAGGGCACTTTCTGCACACAAAAAAATATTCCTGCACATAAAATATTGTTTCTGTGTGTAGAAAATGCTGCAATTGGGGACTAGGCAAAATTTGTGTATTGCTGATTTGCATAGAAAACATTTTCTGGACAAGAATCAGCATTTTCTGTACAAAATGACTTTGTATGAATTTTGTGCATGATCCGTCCTGAACTGCAAAATCTGACAATGCTATTTAGGAAAAATCTGAAGCCTCCATTTACAGCATCAAATGCACAACAAAACTATCTCCTTGATTCTTTAACTGCCTCAATTGGACTGTTTTGATTTCTCTGCCCATTATTATTATTATTATATTATTATTATTATTATTATTATTATTATTATTATTATTTATCATACACCCTGCCTTTCTCCCAGTACAGGGACTCAAGGCCCTTTCTCATCCATCCACCATTTCTCCCTTCCTTTCTCCATTCGTCCTTTACAGTTATTGCTTCCACATTCCACAACACACCCTAGGGAGTGATAGCCACTTAAAGTAATGTGAGTTGTTTGTTAATTATTCATTTCATAATGAAGCAGGAATCAATGAACACTTTCTGTTTTCTCTTATTTTTGTTGACCCCCTATCTGTGCATTACCAGCAGTCTTGCTAAGACAAACAAAAATGAAATACCAAATGACGTATTAGCAACCTGTGGCTGAGAGTGGAGGTGAAACAACATAACTGAACAGAAATGAACCTTAGTCAGTAGTCATGCAGACTATGAGAGCCTATCTTGTATTGTGATTTTGTCCTATCCACCTGAAATATTTTAAATAGCCTGAACAAATTATTAGCCTGCATCTTTCTGGAGTTTGTCAGATGCTCATAGTGGCTGGTATAGCAATTTTAAATGCAGAGTCATGAATTAACTTGCATACTTTAATTTATTGCTCACTCTACAGTATTTTATTTTGGCCCCATGAAAATGAGAAAGAAAATAATTAAAGAAACCAAACATATGACACTATAAAGCTTGATTTTTTAAATGCAATTGGTATGTTTAATATCACCCCTAATGGAATAATTTTTAATGAACAGTTTGGATTCAGGCAGTCTAGACCACAGCCTTAGATTCTATCACGATGACAACATAGAGAGACAACATAGGGACCTTGAAACGGTGATACATGCTCTGGTAACCTCTCATCTAGATTTCTGTAATGCGCTTTACATGGGGCTAATCCTTTTACCAAGCTCGGAAGCTTCAGTTAGTACAAAATTATGACAGCCAGATTGGTCACCGGTTCATCAAGGTTTGACCATATTACACCAATCCACTTCCGGGCACAGTACAAGGTGTTGGTTATTATCTATAAAGCCCTACATGGCTTGGGTCCGAATTACTTATGGGACCGCATCTCCCTATACAATCCACCCTGCACTCTTAGAACATCGGGCAAGAACTTATTGGAAATAGCAACCTCCAAATACGCTATTACTTTCCAAAGATCATTCTCAACAACGGCTCCAAGACTTTGGAACAGTCTTCCTGAGGCGATCCGTTTGACAGCCTCGTTAGAAACATTTAGAAAAGCAGTTAAAACTGAGCTTTTTGGTCGAGCATACCCCCCCAGATATGAATACCCCCTGGATATGAATGATATGTTCTTGTCTATGTATGATCCCTGCCTTGTTTGTGATATTATTGTTATTGTCTGACATTGATATTTTGTTGTTTTTAGCGGTTTTTAATTGAATTTTGAATACTTTGTGATTTTACTTAGTCTGCAACCCCACCTCGATCCACTGGGAGAGGCAGGGAAACATAAATAAATTATTATTATTATTATTATTATTATTATTATTATTATTATTATTATATCTTTGAATATCACTCAGCGGGGAAACAAGTGCTCATACAAACATGTCTGTTGTCCTCAATCCCTTTGTAGAGGCAGGATATAAATAAAAGTTATTATTATTATTATTGTCAGTGGGGTAACAGTGAAGGAAAGGTCTTTTTTGCAGTGGTATCCTTGTTATGGAATATCCTTTCCTTAGAAGCCCAATTGGCACCAACACTGGTATAATGCTGGTGCTAAATCTAAATATAGCTTTTTATTATTATCATTAAACCCTTTGGGTCCTAATTGGTTTCATCTAAAAATGCACATGCCTCAGGGTTTTAAATTGTTTTAACTGATTTTAATTGTCTTGTTTTAACTTTTCAGACAATGCTTTTAGTCTATTTATATAATTTCCTATTGTTTTGTATTATTGTTTAAACAGATTTTATTTAACATCACCCTGAGACTGTAGGATATAGAGTAGGATGAAAATATTTTAATAATATAAACAAACAAACCACTGTGAGAGACAGTTATTTCCCTCATGTTCTGTGTGTAGCCTTCCCATAGGTATCTGATTGCCCACTTTGATAAACAGGATACTGGATTAGATCTTTGGTCTGATCCACGAAGGCTCTCTTTGTGCCCTTAATCCATTATTGTGGTGGCACTGCATTGGCAGTAGAACTCCCCCCCTTCCCTCCCTTTTGAAGCCCTCTTACTCACCCCCATAAACTTGGGACAATAGATTTCCCAGCCCACTATAGAAGGTTTTACTATGCAGAGTTGTGTGTGGCTGCAATGGGGGTGCAATTTACAGTTTCATCAGCAGAAATCTCTCTTAAATTCTGTCATATGTCCTTTGAAGGACATTGGTTGAGTTTGAGGTTTGGAGGATAAGGTTCAGCTCTTGGTCCTTTTCAAGTGAAGATACAAATACATCACACCACATGGGAGCCTCCAGCCATCACCGCATATAATCAGTTTAATTTCTAGCCATTCATTGCCTTACCAATTAGAAGAAAAGTTTGCAAGAGGATATAATTCAAAGTGAGGAACAGTGTGGTGTAGTGTTTGGGTGTTAGACTAGGACTCTAGAGACTAGAGTTCAAGTTCCCACTTAGCCATCGAGACCCACTGGATGACCTTGGGTGAATCACACTCTTTCAGCCTCAGAAGAAAGCAAAGGCAAACCCCCTCTGAACAAATCTTTCCAAGAAAACTCTGTAATAGTTTTGGCTTAGAGTCATCAGAAGCTGGAAAAAAAATTGAAAGCACAGAACAAGAACAACAATAATTCAGAGTGAAACGTTCGACATTTTGATTTTGCTGCAATATTCAACCACTGTCTGTCAACATACAAATAGCAATTATACCTTCTCTGGGTTTAAAACCTTTCACAAAACTTTACAATTTATACAAAAACATTCATTTTTTACCATTGTAGAAAGTGGCATGTTCTTAATGCTGACTCTTTCTTAGAAGGAGTATTTTATATACTTCAGTAAACACATAATATAGTAAATATATTGTGAAATGTAATTTTACTATAAAAACAGCACACATTTCAGTTATTTTAGACAAAAAAGTAAGATAAGTCCTTTTATGATATGACAGTAGCATGAATAAATACATTTGTATACAGAAGAGATTTTATTTCAAACATATTTTCTTGAAGAGCCTTAAATATCATGCTTGTGAAGCATTTGAAACATTTTTGTTAACACAGACAACATAAATACTAAATTATCATTTAGTATTGTTGCAGACTCTATTTTAAAAAAAATCACTATCAGAAGCCAATGAAGAACATTAAGAACCTCACATCCCAGACCTAGTGAGCATTAAGTGAAATAGAGACATAGTGAATCATTTCACAACAACCTCTTCCATGCAATTCCATTTGATCCATTCTTCCTAACCACTTTGCAGGAAGATGTGCTTCATGCATACACTAATAAACAGCTTTTCTATATCCTAAATATCACTGGGCAGTGTGTGTTTTATCTCAATATTCCAACAACACAAGCATGGTTTACCACATAGATCTTACTCATCCAACATGCCCCAAGCTGAGAGGAAGATGCCAGATGAAAAGGAAAGAACTGCAAGCAAGACAATTCACATCTTTCCACTGTTGTTGTATCACACAGAATCCATTCTCGTGCTGCTAAGCACATGCGCCAAGTAGGTTAGACAACTGACTTATCAAGTGGTTAAATGTGCACTGTGATAAATAATCACTTGGTTGTGGTTGTCTATATTCATCACATTAAGCCAAGGCTTGTAGATTCTTTTTGTACAATATTGCCAAAATCCGACCATATCTCTCTGCCTCTACTGCCAAGATCCTGGTCCATGCCCTAGTGATCTCATGACTTGATTACTGTAACGTCCTCCTGGCTGGGCTTCCTCTTTCTCACCTCCGTCCTTTAATCTCTGTCCAGCATTCAGCTGCACGCATTATCACTTCCACCCACCACTCTGACCACATCTCTCCTGTCTTGGCATCCCTTCACTGGCTCCCCCTCCCTTTCCGCATTTAGTATAAGCTCCTGCTGTCGACATTTAAAACCCTCCATGGACTGGCCCCTCCTTACTTATCAGACCTTCTTTCTCCTCACCTTTCCACTCAGGCCCTCCGTTCTGATAGTCAAGGTCTGCTGTCTCAGCCCAGGACTTCCTCTGCCCCATCCCACATTCGCCCCTTTTCACTTGCTGCCCCTCACTCCTGGAACCTTCTTCCCCCACAAGCAAGAGCCATCACTTCTTTAACCAGCTTCAAAATGGAGTTGAAAACCATCCTGTTCACAGAAGCCTTCCCAGGCATTGCATAATTGTCGCTTACTATTTGATGTTCTTTTGGTGCCTGTTTATCAAACCATTTCCTGTATTGCTATGTACTGTATATGCATTATCCTACTTGAGAGTATGTATTTTCCCTGGAAGAAGATTAACCATCCATTATGAAGCCAAGCCCTCCCTCCAGTCCATCTGCCTTGGTCCAGGCCTCGGAGGTAGAGAGGAACTGCTGGACCTCTTACCCTTTCCCTCCACCACTCCCTTCTCCTTCTGTGCATGTCTTTTTAGATTGTAAGCCCGAGGGCAAGGAACCGTCTAACTAAAAAGATTGTATGTACAGTGCTGTGTAAATTTACAGCGCTTCATAAATAAAGGTTAATAATAATAATAATAATTAAGCAGCCCAAGAACTGATTTCAAAGAGCAGGGGAAACACCTTAATTAACTGAGCTAAATGAAGAAATAATTTTAAATGGATTATATAAATTTTTTATTCTAAGGAGATTATCACATGGACGAAGTTCCTGTTATTGAAGAAATGGCTGATCTGTGAAGGCTTTGAGGATGGGAGAGGCAAGGGGACCCTTCAATGAGAAATTAGAAGCGCATCCGGCTATTACACCTTTGTGCTTCAGGAGCATTTTGCTGGCGTTTAACCCACAGTAAACCTCCCGTATGATAATTTCCTAAGGCAAAACAAAACTAATGTAACTTCTGGTAGAAATCAGTGTCCTGACAAGTGTACAAGAAAGCAGATTTCATAATAACAACAAATAGAATCCAATTGTGAAAAAATACACCAAATCCTTCTGAATAGTTCATGTCACCACACCCATATAGATGTTTCAATGGAATAGTTCAACCACAGAGGGGGAGGAGAACATATAGCTACTTTCAGTTCAAAAGAAGCATCAGATATAGAGGAAAAAGTACTTGCTGGAGCACTCTAGTGACCGAGGTGGACCTACCTGAGACGAGTGAAACTGTGTCTTTCTCCCATGAGACAACAGTGATGTATGCCTCCACAGAGGAGGGGATAATGCACTTGAAGACCGCTACATTGCCTCTCATGGCTTTCTGGTCCTCCACACGGACTGTATATGGTTCTCGTAAAACTTTTAAGAAAAAAGGAAAATGTGCAGAGTCACACAAAAAGAACCATCAGGGAATAGCCAGTGAAAGAACACATTAAATGCTATGTCTAGTAGAAACACAAAGACTATATTTCTGTTCGCTAGAAGTAAAGAAGAAGGTAAAAAGAAACAATTAAACCTATTAGTTCTTTCACTTTCAGGAGCCCTCCAGTCAAATTTGTCCAAGTCAAAAGAAGCCCAAGACAATCAAACTGTTACAGTTCTCTTGAAATGGAGCTTGCAAAAGTGTGTCTGTTCAGGAAGGGGAGGGGGGGTTGACAGTCAAGTACAAATGCTATGACAACAATGAAAAGTGCTTCCAAATATTTGCCAGTCTCTTTTATCTTCTCTCTGTCTTCTTCCACCCTCTGTCGTTTGGACCTCCATATCTCCTGAAGAGTAGCTCCTGAAGGTTTTTCGGGCCCTCAATCTTTTCTTTTAAGATGCAGAAGTGATTGATCCCAACTCAGGTTCAGCTGGATCCTACCATTCCACCAGTAAAAAGTCACCATTAAGTCACTGCCCACTTCACCCATAGGAGCCCTGTGACCAAACCTATGTCATCCCAATTTATGCCCAGTTTGAGACCACAGACAACATATCTAAATTGAGACTTGGCAAGGATATACTCCAGAAGTCTTTAAAATGTAGAGAAATTGGCTGCTGTAGCCTAAAGAATAACATGCAGAAGAACATAACTCTGTGTGAAGTCAAGAGCTAAATAAGAGCTTTCTAATATATACTCCAATTCAGAGGCTTCCTGTAGTGTGCCAACTGTAGATACTACTTCTCTTCTCTCCTGTGCCTTGGAGGAAAACTGTGATTCCTAAGCAAATGCAACTCCATTGGCTAAGTAAGTTAGAACCACCCTCAAGCCATGCCATGAGGTTGTTGATTCAAGCCTCAGGACCTCAAGTCTTTAGATGGTAGCCAAAAAAGATAAATAAAAGTAACTGGAAGGGCCCTTAAAAAACAGTAAGTTCACCAGGAGTGACAGTTAAATTAGTATGAGTTTGTAAGAAAAAGTTCCATAAATTTGTTTGAGTGGAAACAGATGAAGCAAAAAAGGCTATTGTTAACAATGATGAAGATATGATTGTTGTCTTTGTGGAAAATCATCCTCGCCCAGACCCTATTATAAGTACATTACTGGTGCACTGGGACTTTGTCAATTCATTCCACACAAGTAAAGACACCTTTTTATTTTATTTTGTATTCTATGCTAAACACTAACTAATATTTTATATTATGTATATAAATATCCGGCCATGGAGGGAGGGAGAGATAAATATGTATATATTTTATATTATGTATATAAATATCTGGCCATGGAGGGAGAGATGCAGGCCCAGCTCCATTGGACCTGGCCTGAGCTAAGAAGAAGAGCCCTCCCTCCAGTCCATCTGCCTTGGTCCAGGCCTCAGAGGGAGAGAAGAACTGCTGGACCTGATCCCCTTCCCCACCACCATTCCCTTCTCCTTTTGTGTCGTGTCTTTTTAAATTGTAAGCCTGAGGGCAGGGAATCATCTAATTAAATATAATAATAATTGTAAGCCACTCTGAGAGCCGTTAGGTCTGAAGGGCGGGGTATAAATACCGTAAATAAATAAATAATAAATAAATAAACATTTATAATAGCAATTTAGCATCATCCATCTTAACTTGCTTTTGGGGGGGATAGATCTGAAAATAAAATAAGGATTGTCTTTAATGCCCTCTTTCACCTCATTCATATATATATTCAAAAGCAAAAAGTGTGTGACACTGTCCTGTGGACATATAACATTTCAGAATGCTGTTGTAAAAACCCATACAGTTAAATGAAAATCACATCAGATTCTAACCTGGCCTATTAGTTTTTTGTGTATATCGCTCAGTTATGATAGCATTTGGTAACATTGGTGTCTTTCACACTACACAATTGTAGAACTTTGAAACCACTTTAACTAGCATGGCTGCATTCTATGGAATCCTGGGATCTGTACTTTCATAAAGTTTTTTGAATTCTCTGCCAGAGACTTCTAGTGCCTTACAAATCACAGCATTCTTCAGGATGCATTTAAAGTGGTAATAAAGTGGTTTAATAACTGCTCTCTGAAAAGATAGTATCCTACCAATGTTCTGAAGTAGTTCAGTGACAGGAGACTTCAGAGCTGTGACAGGTTTGATTTTTTTTTTATTCCAACTCACATAATCCCCTCTATGCTGGTTGGGGAATTCTGGATGCTGGACAAACTCTAGGAGAATTCAGCCTCTTAAACTTGTGAACATATAGATCATCACTGATTTCTGATCCTTGTAAACAGCCCCTTCCTGGCTTTCTCTTCAAAGAGTTTTAAGGCATTGCTCTTTGTGTGTCCCATACTATCTAAACTAATGTTTGGAATACTATGCATTACACAACATGAGGTTTAGTATATAATATTCACAAAGCGCTTCTGAATACTGTTTTCATACCTTATTGTTTGAAAATGGGATCTGTGGTCATTCAGGTGTTACACTAGTGGCCATTCTTTGTATTTTCTCTGAGCAAATACCCCCAAACATTGCAGATCGTCAGACATAACCTCATTTTCTGGGGTAAATGTCCTGAGGTCTACTCAGGCAGAGGCCATGACCTGGTGGGGATCAGCTGGTTGGGGTTCCTATGGCATGCTGTGGGGGCATGCCTCATGTGGATCATACAGTTTACAAACGATAAACCCCCACCCAACATTATTCTCATTCACCTGGTCAGTATGACCTGGTTAAGATGCCTACACTACAGATCATGGGCACAATGATGGTGAACCTCTATGATGTGAACAAAGTTGCTCTCAAGACGTGTTTGGTGGAGGGCTTGTAGTGATACACCAATCAATGCTACACACTGCCACATTAACCAGAACATCATATGTAATCTCACTTGGACTGGTGGTGAACCAGTCTCCTACCTGGAAATTTGTGAGGACTTAGCTCACTTGTCTAAAGGCAATTTGGTAAATCTTTCCCTGGAGAAGTGAGATATTTACTTGGATTCCATCATCCACTTGCTGCAGCACTACGTGCTGGAGATGGGAGTGGGCAGAGAAGGTGCCAAGCTAGACTGGACCCCTCCTGTGGTGGATATAGAAGGGAGGAGGAAACATCAGGCATGAGTGAAAGTGAGGTGGAGATCACTATTACAAGTAGGGAGAGAAAAAGGCGAGAGCATCTGCAGTTGGGGCATATACAGGTGAATATATTCCTGACCTAAATTTTGGCATGAAGCAGTGAGTGGTTAATTTGGAATACCCTGCATTGAGGTTTACTGACTGATGCAGGTTACCACCCCCATGTAGTGAATTACCAAGTACTGAACCATTAGACATCATGTTTCTTTCCTCCTCACTGGTGCAGATACATTGTATGATGATATATTTTATGATTCTAATATTTCCATTATAGTTGTGGCCAATTTACAATCCATAATACAGTGTCCAATCTTTGGAGTGTCCAATCTTTGGTCTCAGTGCAACAAGGGACACCTTGCTGGTAAGGTAATATGTCCTGTCTCCTATTATAAGCATGGTTTGCTGGGGTGGAAGAGACGCTGAAAAAAACACAATGTACCTTAGAGCTACTGACAAGCTAATTATCCAGAGTACATATTCCAGGATTCCAGAAAGTTATTTAAAACAGTTCTGATAACATCAGTGACACTGATTCAAGAACATTTTGATTGAAACAGAGGATACCTCCCTCTTTCCCCTCCTCTTTCTCTCCACTTTAAGTCAACTTCATTAGGATCCACAAAACCTATAAATGTACTTCAGAGAATAACTTATAGTTTAACATGGATTAAAATATATAGAGGATTTCATATAATACAGTATTAGTCCATAATAAAACAATCCAAAACCTATCAGAATAATGTCCTGGATAATTCCTATTTTAATTGCATAATATAAAAGCATTCCATTAGGTTCTTTTGGTGACAGAGAAATCTGTGCCTTCAAGAAAATGAAGACATTCAGACATTGAGATAATTTACCCAGTAGAGAACTTTAAAAGACAAGAGGAAAACATTAAGATAGAATAAAGAATGACATCCAAGTCCATGTTGTTGGCCAATGAGGACTGGGAGTGTTGGCAGAAACAATGCTTTCAAATAAAGGTCCCTCCAAGCATAAACACATTTAACATAATAGCTCTGAGTTGGTGGGGCTAGCACAGGGATGCAGCATTGGGCAAAGCAGCAAAAGCTCAGGTGCTCTCCTGCATCATCACTGAAATACCCTATATGCAAGGAATACAGGGAATTGGATCTTCTCTCACACTAGTCTTTTGGGTTGCCACTGTACACACTAGTAACAGCATCTATCTGCACAGAAACCATATCCCATGGGCCTTCCACCCAACACAATTAAAGTGCCATATCCTACTTTAACTGATATGGCAGCATCCTATGGAAGCCTGAGGTATATAATAAATAATCTATTTTAATATTCTAATAATTTAATTCTGTTTTAATATATCACTTTTCTATATTTTTACTTGTATTGTTTTTAAATGTTGTGAAACCACTCTGAGACCCAGTTCTGGGAGAAAAGCAGGATACAATTAAATAGAAGAAGAAGAAGAAGAAGAAGAAGAAGAAGAAGAAGAAGAAGAAGTCTGATGAGATACTAGAGGATGAGAATTCTAAATAAATCTTTCTCTTTAAAAAAAAACTTGCAAATCCCAGGATTCCATAGCATGGAACCATGGCAGTTAAAGTGGAATCATAGACCTTTAATTGTGTAATGTGAAAAGACACACTGGCGGGTTACAGACCGCTGCTTTGCGGTGGTCTGCCGCCGCCGCCACCGCCGCTTGCTCCGTGAGGGAGCCGTAGCGCGGAGCAAAAATGGAGCTCCTTCTTGCGGCACCTCTATGACGTTGCGAGGTGCCGCTGGCACATTCACGACGTCATAGGTGCCGCGACACGTCTGGACGCTATGCATCCGATATGTAAACATGGCGGCCCCCATATGGAAGGGGCGCCGCCATATTGGAATACGTACTAGGGTTAAGGGGGTGCGGAAGCACCGCCCCTTCCTAATCCTAATACCTATTCCATACGTATTTTTTGGCGGTCTGTAACCCGCCACTGACTTGTCTCATCCATTCTTCCACTATTACACAACTTCTTCCCTACCCAATCCATAGGACTACTGGTCAATCTTAGATCCCACCCACATTTCCATCTGATGAGTATAATGGAAAGTATATGATCTCTGAGCAGGAATCAGGCCTAAATTGCAACCTTGCCTAGCACACTCCATTCTCTCTTAATGTTAAATAAATATTAATAAGATCACTATTTGACTGTACTCACCGGCCTTAATGTGAACATCCTGACTTCTGATTTTCCCTGAAGGATTTTCAGCTGTGCAATAGTAAATGTTATCATGGATTAAGTTATTAAAGCTTGAAGGAGGGAAAGGGAAAATTTGGAGAGTGCCATTAGGGTGGACGTGGCGGATCCCTGGAACATCGTAGATCTCCTCGCCCGTTGCTAGGTACCATCTGAGCGTCACAGGAGGGATCCCTGCAGCTGGACAGGGCACCAGTGTCCCTGTGGTGCTTGCAAACACTACCTCTTGCAAAGATGCATTGACAAAATATAAGCTGGCATGTAGATCTTCACCAAAAACTGCAAGACAGAAACAGAAATGCACACAATTAGATGGAGGGAAGAAACAGAAAGCAAATCTTTTCTTGCTTGTCCATTAATGATGGCAACAGCCCAGCTCAATGAGATTTTTCAGCAGCTGAACACTCTTTTGTATCATATATATTATATGCATTGTCTTTTGAGACTGCAAACTGCAACTAAATGAAGGTCACTGACAGAAACTGAATCCAATGTAGAAGATAAAAATTTCCTTTGGTAGGTGTCTCTCTTGCATCCAATTTAATTAACTCAGAAGCCATAGATTCCAATTCAAAGAGGTAAGGAGTAGGATAACAGAAGAGAATTCCTGTTTGGGATAAAGCAAGTTAAATTACTTCCCACCAGTGTCAGCATTTTCAGTAAAATAAAATACAACATAATATATACTAACACTTTCATTTAAAATGTTTTAATTATGGCATAAATCCAACAAGGCTGATAAATCTCTCAGTGAACTGCAGTAGATCAATAGGATTTCTGTCTCCCAATTGTTTCACAGTAGCAGCTCTACCAGAATGACTCTATCTCTAATTATACAGCTGAAATGAAGAAGGTTTGGGAAGTAACAAGCTGTGGATTTTTGTGTGAGATAACTGTGACGCCTCATAGAGTCACAGCATTGGAAGAGAGTTTGATACACACAGAAAATTGAAAGCAAGTGGACATAAATGCAAAGAAATGTTTCTTCATATATAGATAGATAAGATACATGAGACAGAAGAAACATTTCCCTTCATATATTCCTGTGAGGCTGGTGATACATAAATGTCCTAGAGCTGTGGTCCCCAAATTTTTCAGGCTACAGTCCCCTTTCCTCTTGACCACCAACTCTAGAGCACACATGCAAACACACACTTCTTGATATTAGGTCTGTTCTTCTACTGCAAATTCAAAACTACTGACCTTGTTCACTGCTCTCTTTGCACCCAGTCACTTCAAGAGCAGCAACTGAGATGCCTCTCACCCATGCCAGCCTTGTGGCAAAGAGGAAAGAGGCCTCTTGGTTACTGTTCAACCAGCTGTTTGAATGGTGACCAGGTGCAAAAGGAGAAGTTTCTCACCAGCAAAGAAGGACTGTCCATTCTTCTTTGTTGGGAGCAGAGACAGGCACAGCCAGTGTATGTGTAGCGGGTTTACAAAGGCCATATTTTTTGGACTGGAGACTGGGAGAGATTTTAACTACAGTCTGCCCTTGCCATATGCAGGGTATCCATTCTGGACAAACACACCCCGCCATGTATGGCAAATTTCATATATGCTTGAATCTCATTGATTTGAATGGTGGCACACTCCCATTTCTCCGGTGCATATGCCATTTTGTCCCTTGTCTCTCGCCATCCATGTAAGCTTAAAGCCATGTACAGTGTACAGTGAGGGCATGTATGCCAAGAGCGGGCTGTACAAGAGGCATTCCAAGATGAAGTACTCTCTCCAAAGTATGATCTGCCTATTTGTGTCCAAGGCTGTTTTTGTCCCTGGTAGAGTCATTTAATAATTAAATATAAAATCATTATCTTTCCCTATTCATAATTAATTAAAATTCTAATTTTAAAAATTCCTGTATCTTTTACACATTAGAAGCAAAATATCAGCTTGGCATACATTCATCTGAGGATAGAATCTGACCCTGAATTACAACAACTTTTTAAAAAGCAAGGCAAAAATATTTTACTCTAATTGCATTTGATGATGCCAAATGGGCATCAAATATTTTTTGACATAAAGAGACAAAAATCAAAGGCAAGTTCAGGGTAAGCAGAACATATCTGGGTTGTTTTTTTAATGATATGAATAAAATAGGCATAAGTAACATGAATTATTTAATTAGGTGACTCATAGGGCATTCCTATGCAGCCTATTCAGAAATAGATCCAACTGAGTTCAATGACGTTTTTCCAAGATGTCTATATACTATAGGTTGCAACCTCAACCTTATTTTACTCAGTAACAATACAGAAACATAAGTGGCACTTAGAATAAATATTGGGATGACCCTGCCCTCTATTTTATTCTCTCCACTAATTTTCTTGCTCCTTCCACCAACATCATTTCATGTCCACCAATCGTGCTTCATCTTCTCTAGCCTGTTTGAAGGAGGAGATAACCCACTAAACATTGTTTATACTTTTGCAAACTTTGAAGCCCCAACAAAATTGCTTGTACCTCACAATGATACTGTTTCCTAATTCCCACTTCCCAGTTTCTTATGTGGCCAGGACCTCAAAACACAGCTCTTTCAGTCAGCTGAATAAAGGCCAGATATTTGTATGCCTCTGAATCCCAAATTCAACCTTTAACTAGACTTTGTGGTATATTGTCATGATCAGTAAACTCTCCCCTTCAAGATAAAAACCATTTCTTTTCCAGCTGCATAGCTGATTTTAGGAAAAGCACAAAAATGTATGAGGATCATGGATGGCAATCCATAAAAAGAGAACCAGTCCTCTGACCCCCAAATAAGTTGTAGGCCATCCCAGGTCATATACCTTTACATCTCTGAGGATGTTCTTTGAGAGATGTCACAAGTACTGCTCTGTCACAAAGCTTTTTCTACACGCAAAGCAATGTCAGGTGTAGCCAACAGCAACAAAAAAATAGGGGTTATTTAAAGGAGGTGAGCCTGTGTATCCACAAATAAGTTGTGGAGCATCACAAACCATATGGCTTCAAATCCAGGACCATGTCCTCTGTTGTAAACTGAGGACATTGTCTCATTAATGTTTTCCTCTTAGGAGCAAAGATGCTATTTGGCTTCATAAAGGAGCTTTAATTGTTTAGCAGAATATAAAAATCAGTACTTAAGAGGTTCTCTGTTCTCAGACATATAGTCTAAAAGGTAAAAGATACAAGGAGTAGAATTAGAAGGGAGAAGGACATATGGAAAATAGAGTTTGACATCCATACATGGAAATTCTGGACACAACTTTTTAATTCTCTGTCATATGCTGGAAAAAAATTATTTCTCCACACTGGTGGCTTCTAGATGTTTTGCATTATTTCTAGAAACTTCCCAGCCAGCACAGCCATCAAGCAGGAGAAACTCTTCTCAGAGAAACAGTTGTGGTCCTCCATGCCACCTGGGTGTGAGGAAGTGGCATGACCAGTGAAGGCATTCCTAATCCAGTGCATATAGAAGGCCCTATATTGGGGGAGGGTGCTCTAAACTGGGTGTTTTTGTATGAGTAAGATGTACTCTTTCAAGGAAAGAAAGACCTTTATCCCATCTGTATATAAATGTATGCCATTCTCTCTCATGTTTAACCTCAAGGTGCCTTTTTATTTTATTTTTTTAAATATAATGATGAAACCACAAATTCAACCATAAGACACCATAACACCCATTGGTGGAACCAACTAAGGGCCAGAACAGACTGGCAAGAAGAAGCCACTGAAGACGACTTGGGGCCGCTGCAAACACATGTGCTGCCCCAAATCTGCCTTGAACCCAGACCAAATAGGAGTTGAAAAGGTTATAAACACCACACCGGCACAGTGTCTTGAAGCCGCCATGTCTCAGTGGCTTCCAGATGGTCTCCAGGTGTCATCAGAGCATGCAGTATGTAAACACCACACGCTGATGATGCCCGGAAGTGAGCTTTTTTCAGCCATCTGTTTCGGCTCTAAAATGTCAATAAGCTAAAGACAACGTAAAAAGTTTAAAGTATAAAAAGCCATTAAAAGTGTGCAAGAACAGGCTGGTGTGTCTTGTCTCCTGCTGAAAAATTATAGAGTGCCAGGCTTACATGTATTTCCATAACTAGGGTGCAGCTTCTGAAAAGGCTCTCAAGCAGTCATGTACCTAAAATAGCTTAATTTGGCAGATTGGGACCTGGGGGAAAACTTTTGAAGGTCTTAGCTAGAAGGGACATTCTTGTGGAAAAGTCTCTCCTCTTATAAAATAAAACTAGGAGGCCACTACTACTCACACTATGGACTCCAAAAAAGGGGAGATAACCTAGTGCACAAATGTGTGTGGGTGTTCTTTAGAAACTCTGTTGCTGAAAATTCAAATATCAGCATTCAAAACAGAATCCATAAAAATAAAGACAATTCTATTTCCTTTCAGAGGTACTATAAAGCAAGCATTAGGGACCTTACTATCCTAATATCGGTATATCTATTTCTCCTTGAGTGCCTCTGCATAGCTCTCATTAATGTTAATATTCACATGCATGTCAGGAAGAAGGCATAAACTACATAATGAACCTTAATAAGCACTCATTTTCAGGTGACATTCATTATATGAAAATGTTTGAGGCCAAAATATATCAGTGTGATTATGAAACACAGAAGAGATTTTCAAAGCCATCAGATTCATTAGTGGCAGCAACAGACACGGGTTTCTGCCTCTGAAAATGACAGGGAGAGGTATTAGCAAATAAAAAACTAAAGGCTAATCACTTCAGAGATGTTCAGTTCATCCAAATCCAAATAGTAGGATGATTCAATGTTCCCCATAAACACCTCCTTCAAGAATTTAAAATACAGCTTTATTCAATTAAACCAAAATATATATATATTTTAATATGCCAGCATCCAGTCCTGAAATATACACAACAATAATGAAGCAGAGTTGGTCCCAGAACCAGTGTTGTGAAAATTATTCTTCCTGCCATGGTGCAACTGTAACCAGCCCATTCTCCACATGTATCTGGAAAAACATGAAATGTGTTTTTCAAAGGCAGCTTCTGCCAGGCAGACTTGAACATTACCACTGCCTGGTTAGCCACTGTTTTTAATTACTGTTTGCTTTAATTGTTTTTTATGAGCCTTCAAGGAGATTCTGATTTATGGTGACCCTCTCCTAGAATAATTATTATTATTATTATTATTATTATTATTATTATTATTATTATTATTATT
>NC_056524.1:70446799-70512066 GCF_019175285.1 Sceloporus undulatus
TGGCAAGAGTTATTTATAGGAGGTTTGCCATTGCCTTCTGCCTGAACGACGGTATGATCTGGCCAAGGTGATCTAGTGGATTTCAGCACCTGAGTGAAAATTCAAACAATGCTTTGCTGGAATCCTAGTCCAACACTCAGACCACTGTGTCACACTGGTTCCCTGTGATTAAACATTAAACACTTATTTATTTGATAATGACCTTAAAATCCCACCTTAAATCCCTCAAAGAAGCTCAAGGTAGTATAAATAGCAAATGTTCAATTTTATTCTCACAAAACACAGTGAAGTAGGATAAGATCAAAGGCAATGACTTGCCCAAGATCATCCAAGGAGATTCATGGCTGAGAAAGAATTTAAACCTGAGTCTCCCTCGATCTAGATTGATACTAACCAATACAACACAAAATTTCTCTAAAGTTTTAAAATTAATATCACATCTCAGATGATCCATACACAAAAATATCATAACAATTTAAGTCTCTCTCTCTTTCTCTCTCTCTCTCTCTCTCAGGGAGAATCTTATGTGGGGACATTAAATATGAGCATATCAAAAACCAATTCCACATGCTGTTTCAGCCTATCCAAGCTCTGAATTTTAGAATCGTGGGAAACCTATCTGACCTCAGATGACAGTAGAAGAAAAAATCCCAGCTTAACCAGCCCAGTAGTTAAGGAAGAAACTTTCCCAGCTCCTCAGCAGCATGCTGTGGCTTTCCTGTGACAACAGCTGCCAGTATGTACTCAGACCTTTTTGCATAACCACACATCCAGCCTGCAGCTGTCCCAACTACTACACGAATTTTACTTAGGGTCTTAGTCAGCTTATGGGTTTTTCACCTCCCTTTAGCAATTCACACAGGTTCATTCCATTTTACAGAACTTTACAGGTTAAGTTACTAGGCTGAGCTCAAGTTTGGCTTAAAAGATCACTCATCCGTATCTTCTCCATTTTGCCAACTCCTTTAGGGTGTCTTGGACTGTACACTTCAGAAAATTGCCTGGCTCACATGATGTTGAACTTTCTTTACTCTTGAGTAGCTTGTATGTATGTGTGTTTCATATCCTCACACATACTTCCCAGTGGGGAGTGGGTTCACTTCTCCACAGGTGGGTTATTCATGCTTGAATCCACCACCCTGTTCAGAGATATAGCCATGTTAGTCTGGAATATCAGTATGCAAAGGAATCTAATAGCACCTTTGAGACTAATTGTGTGAAAGGAGTTGTAGCATAAGCTTTTGTAGACTTGGTCTATTTCATCAGATGCATGGAGTGACCAAGGCCCTATACAGACTAGCAGAAAGCACTGACCTGTGGGCAAAGTCAGGATGCCGCGTCCTGATGCTGGATGCCCTAACCTGCCCCCATGGTGCCATTTTGGTGAGCGCCAGTCCACACAGCATATGCCATCATGACACACCTCCGGTACTGCATCCACATGATGCAGCACTGAAGGGGCATCATAAAGCCACACTGCCATGGCAATGCCGGCCCTTGGACGGCTGATCGGGGCCACGGTATGAGGTTGCTGCAGCCCCAATCCAGCAAGGAATCTGTACCACCCCCAAGTCTACAAAAGCTTATACTACAACATCTTTCACAGAGTTGGTCTGAAAGGTGCTACAAGATCCCTTTGCATACCACCACCCTATATTCTCCCAAGGCACTTCAGCTGTAAATAATAAAATTGTGCTCACTTGTATTTCAGAAAAGTGTTATGTTTGTTGCCCCCATTCGAACTGTCTTGATGTATATCTATCTATCTATCTATCTATCTATCTATCTATCTATCTATCTAGCCAAGTATGAATAAATGATGTATATGTTCTATATGCTGCAAGTGCAACATTTTTATTTCCAATATTTTCCTACACTATCCAACTAAAATTCAAATTATTCACAACCAAAAACAGTCTCAGTCATCAGGATGTTAAAGGCACTGAGCCATGGATTTATGGGAGTGAAATGTTCTAATCTGAGGTTAGTGTTGGTAATAATAAATCAGTTCATTTATCTGCTGCAGTATTGAGCATAATCATAACATGGTTCAAAATGAGAGCTAACATGTAACTATGAATGAGAGTTGCATAATTGTAAAGAGAAAACACCATGGAACAGATGGCATAAGATATAAAGGGGGGGGGGGGGAATTACAGGCCTCAAAGTAATTGCAAGTCTGCTCCAATTATTTGAACAGGGTTGCCACACAAGGAGACTCGCATCACTGGAGATTATCAGACGGGGGGGGGGGGGAGCCGGGAGTGAAAGGCATACTCCCGGCAAAGTTGCACAATTGTGCTGAAGATTTTCAGAGACATTGCGCTTATCCAGTACTTAACCCATGAAGATCCAGGAATGCTCCAGCAACAAACCATTCCCTGGGCTTCGCCAAGAATTGTTTGTTGCTGGAGCAATCCTGGATCTTCATGGTTTAAGTCCTGGATAAGCATGACATCATTTGAAAATCTTCAGCGCTATCACACTACTATGCCGGGAGTATGCCTTTTTCTTCCCCAATTTCCCCTTTTGATAATCTCCACTGTTTCAGAAAAAAAAAAGTATATATAGTACCCGCTGAAGGCTGCATGCACCCTCTGGTTCCCACTGTTATGCTCTCCCCCTTGAAACCTCCCACCAGTTCCTGCCAAGCTCCGAGTCCACAAATCCTGTTCATAATAAATTCAGTGTGATACTACAAAGGAAGATTAAAGCCCTCGTTTAGAGTGAAGACTTGTAAGAGTCATTATTAGTTGAAGACATCTTCACAGATTCCTTCTTCTTGGCGTCCTGTCAATGTGGTTGAACTCTGCAGCTGGTTGTGGTGGACACTGCGTGTCATTTCCATAGGTCCCAACAAGGGTTATGGGAGCAGCACACGAGCCACAACAAGTTGCTCATCAGCTACTTTATTTATTTTTAAATGTTCCTTCAGTAATGGGGGAAGTTGGTTTCAAGCTTTGGCAGAAAGTTGGCATTATGTCAAAATAATGTATCATGCCTGTTTTGTATAAATACAAAAATATTAATTATGCACATGAAGCCCTAATTATTCAGTATTGGTGCAATTGTATTGCAAATATTCATCACAAAGACTCAGCATATAATAAGGAAAAGTACAATTCCAGATGCAAAGATCTTTTTTGGGGTGTTTGGTGAGGTCAAATTTTACTTTATGAAATATATATAGTTGATAAATTTGTTATCACAGAAAAAAAGCCAGAGGGAAAGCCAGATGGCAGCTGATGTCATATTGCCACACACTGGGTAAAGATGTGCATGAATAATGATGCAAAAGAAAAAGAATTCCCACTGTTATATTATTCAAAAACTATAGAATTACTATCCATGTCATGCACATTTAATGGGTCTGAGTTATTAGTATTTCAGAGCTAAACAATATGAAATTATAGCATGTCCAACATGAACAAAACCAAAATTGTACCTTTCCCAAATTGCTGTTCATAATTCAACTAGACATTCAATTTTTCATTCCACCAACACGTTCCTCCAAAGCAATCTCCCAATCAAATCCTCTAATGAGCATAATTAAGCATGTAATTGTGTTTTTTTTTTTACTAAAAAGGGGGCCAATTTTAACAAAAAAAAACTTGCAAAATTGTACATTTTACAATTCCATTCATTTTTGCAAACCAAAACTTACTATTAAATCAAAGGAAGCTTCCTCATTTAAAACAGAGGGTGAGACCGAGAGAAAGAGAAAGTCAAATGTTCCTAACTCTAACTATAAAAGGAAGTGGAATGAGTAGAATTTCTGAAAGCATAATAAGCATTTTTGCCCTGTCTTTTCTTTTCAATAACACAGGGAGTGTGCACTTGCTGATAATGAATGACAAATATTCTAGATGCAAGTCTTTAATCAGCTAGAAAGATACAATTTATTTCTGGTCTCCACGCCTCCTTTAATGTTGCAGCAGATAATGGTTAGAATGAAAGGAAAGGGGGGAAATGCAGGGCAGGTGTGGGCTGTAAATCAATATGGAGTATTTTGTGATTATCAGAGTGGAGGAGTTGGTTAAGAATTAAGTTATAATATATGTCTTTGCAATGTTTGTTGTGAGGAAGTAATATATTGACATGCATAATAAAGACATATGTTTCATGTTTTAAAACACAGAAGAGAAAAGGCAAAGACCACACATGTATGAAGTCAAATGTGAAACATCCACAATAATGAGTAAGGAACATCACTCTGATGTTTCATTCTGTGAGTTTAGTTTATAAAACAGGGTCAATTGATTCAAAGACTATTATCTTGAGAAAATCTGGACATAATGCTAAGCCATATTTAGCACTACCTGTTGCTTCAGATATGTTTTAGACTAAAATTCCCATCATGCCCCTGGGCTGTTGCAGGCATTTTTAGCAATGCTATATTCTGTAATGATCTTTTGTCACACAGAAAAGTTAGGATGCAAATGCCCTTAACTGAAGTGCTAAGTGAAAGAAAAATATTTCAAACATCCTTGTAAAGGGCGGTTGGAAAACAGTGGAGTTTTACCAAAATTTGGAATGAACAGGCTTAGAATAATTATGTTATTCATGTTATTTTTATTTCTAAAGAGGAGTTTTGTTGTTATGTATCTTCAAGTCATTCCCAATTTATGATGACCATGACTCTATGCTAGGGTCTTCTTGGCAAGATTTATTCAGTTATATTTAATGGGGTTTAATCATCCAAATGGCCCACTGTATATAACAGCCAGCCTTCCATAGCCACAGATTTTTTAAACCATGGATTCAAACATCCACAGCTTGAAAATATTCCACGCGCGCGCGCACACACACACACACACACACACCTTGATTTTGCTATTTTTTAAACAAATAAGGGAATCATTTTACCATGATGCCATTGTATTTAATGGGACTTGAATATTCATGGATTTTGTTATCCATGGGTGGTCCTGGAACCAAACCCCAATGGATACCAAGAGCCCACTGTATAAGCTTTGTTCAGGAGAGCATATGATCTAAACATCAAGAAGGGGGGGGGGGCACTTTAGCCTCAATTCCTCCATCACAATGAAGGAATTACTTTATGAATAGGAGACACTCTTCCAATCAAGAAGGATCTATGATTCATAACATTGATTTTCCAGTGTTCTGGAACATGGGGGAAATGTCCATGGATAGAGGTCATTCTTGTACTTGAGGAAAGCTATGACAGAAGGAGGCAGGAATACAAGAATTCCCTTCTTCTCATCAGTTTAATTTACCACCGTCCTTAATGCCTGAAGAGGTTACAGTTGACATTGTCATCCCTCCTCAGGAAAATGATTATGAAATAAAGAACCAAGCAAAAAAAAAATCTAAGAAGCAAAACACACAAACACACCAAAACACAAACAAACACACACTGCATGGAAATGCTTAAGGCCACCATCCCATGCACAATGTGTTTGCGAGAAGCTCCACTGAACTCAGTGGGCTATCCCTCAGTTTAAACATGCATAGGATTGGGCTATTAAAGAAACAGAATTGAGATGAGGCAAAACACAACAGCCAGAAAACACCATGACAAAAATCATGTTCATTATGTGCAGGCCACCTAAATGTCTGTGAGAGAAACATGTTTTGTTTGAGGGCCATGTTTCTAAAATTGGGCAACAATGGTTTTCATCCACAATCCAAGAATTACTCATTAGATTCAAAGTTATGGTGCTTTCTCTCCTCTACACTGTAAACTGAAATATCCCCTGAGTTATTTTCTCATGTTAATTTCCAACTGAGCTTCATTCTTCCCACCAGGGAGAAGGATTCCAGACTGATGTCATTATATTTGACAGTTTGCCCATAGTATTAGGCTAGGTCAGCTGAAACACAGTAGTGCCCTAAATATATAGCACAAAGATTCAGCAGATCACAGCCTGATATGGACTATGTTAGAATTAATTTGTAGCAGGTTAACTCTCGGGTTTTGTCAATAAAGCAAAACAACAAATCACTTCTTAGTCTAAGAATACAAAATCTCCAAGTGATATTTTATGTGTACATTCTAGTTCCCAACACTATCCTTTTTCCTTTATACAGTACAGCCACTCTCCTTGTATTCTGCTGCTGATTCCAGTACCAATCACATTAATAACTGTAGTTAACACAGAAATTGTGCTATTCTTTTCCAATGGACAGACGATACTTAATAGATAAGTTGAATAAAAAGACTAGATGTAAGAGGCTGCTTATTCTTTAATTTTCTACTGACAAAAAGAAAAGCCCAACTGATGGGCTCTGGGAATATCTGTTTATGCCATTTATACACCGAAGACTAAAAGAATAATTATCTATCCATCAAAATGGTTTAATAAAGGCACAGTGTGTCACACAGTTTTTCATATTTCATTACCATGAAGGCCTACGGAGTCATCTTTCTTCAGTGTCAACTGAAACCAAGAGTTTTGCCAACCACAAATCAACCAACCAGACTGAGAAAAGTTTTGAGCAACCACATTTTAAAAATGAACAAAGAAATCCTGATTTCTATTCCAATTCATGTCTTCCTTTTCTCCATCAATTATGATGAGCAGCTAAATGTCCAAAGACTATTCTGATTTTAGACAAAAGGAAGAAAAGGAAAACCCATCACAGCTAAATCCACCCAAGAGGTCAAAACTGAATATTACAGCCTAAATCAAATGTTAGTCCCAACAAGAGTAGACCCATTGTTTAAAATGAGAAATTGGTGCATCAAAAGTTATGCAAGTTGCATTGATACAGTCAGGCCTACTGCAGTTGAGGCAAACTATTGGATGTAGGTCTAGATGCATATTAGAAGCAGATTATAGAAAAGCAGTGTGAGGCGTGGCACAAACTGCCGGTTTGCAGCAGACTGAGGCCAAAAGTAGGACTCGGGAGTGTGAAGTATCCGCATGCTCCCGAGCCCTAGTACATGGCGGCAGCACTATCATGGCAGCCTCCTATCCACACAGGAGTTGCCATGATGACACAAGCATGGTGCTGTGTCCACACACCATGGCGCCACGCTTGTATCATTGATGCATGATAGTGCACCAATCACACACTAATGGCATCTGCCGCAGGAACTAAAAAGAACACGCTTTTATTTTTGGTGTGGAGCAGGGGTAGGCAACCTGCGGCCCACGGGCCGGATGCAGCCCGGCAAGGCCTTGGGACCGCCTCCCGCCCGGTCCTGCCACCGATTGCCGCCGGAGCCTTTGGCCTCTCGCGTGAGAGCGTGGGGCCTTTGGCCTATCAGGAGGAGGCGGGCAAGGGGGGCGATTGTCTATAGAAGCCTCCGAAATATGCATTTATATTAACATTTTTTAAAAAATCAGCAAATTTTTGTGTGTCCTCCATTTTTTTAAAATGTCCTCCATTTGAAATTTTTGTCCTACATTTGTCCCGGTTTATTTATGTATTTAATTTTTTAAAAAAATTATTTAATTATTTATTTTTTTGGCTTTGGCCCCCCAGTTGTCTGAGGGACAGCAACCTGGCCCCCAGCTCAAAAAGGTTGCCTACCCCTGGTGTGGAGGGTCTGTCAAGCCCTTGAGATTACTTTAGCATTTCCTTACATTACTTGAAGGGAAGCAATGACTGCTTTCTCACAGAGTTTATGAATGTTTCTTTTTCTACTATGACTCCCAGAATCTCCCAGACAGCTTTGTCACTGGCCATTCTGGGTGTTGTCACACAAAAAACTAATTTTACAGTGGTTGCTTCCAAGCTGTGAAACTCTCTAGTAAGGGAGGCTATGCTGTTCTCTTTCTGCCAAACAACAAAGGCTTCTTGTTTTATCTTTAAGATTGAATTGGTTGTTATTCAAAGGGTTTTAACCATCTGGGTAGTGTTGTTTACTTGTAATGGATTTGTTTTAAATATATTTTAATATGTTTTTAAGTTTCAGCCACATTTATTATTATTTCTATTTTACTACTATTTACTACTTAAGCACTCTTTTCTTTTTCATAGTAAGGTAATATATAAATTTGGTAGATAAATAAATGAGTAAGAGAAGAGAATTCATACTTATCTTTAGCAAGGTTGTCAGGTTTGGAGGTGAATTTCCAGGTGAATTCAAACTGGCCATAAATTGTGGTATCTATGCCTCATGTTCTCAGATTTAAATTTTCAATCCAAATTTGGCATTAGCAACCTTTTTAAGTCTTCTGCTCCATGGTCTACCATCAGCAGCAGCACTGTTTTCATAACACACATGTTTGGGCATTCTGGGATCCCTCACTCCTTTTGTTCCCCTCCATATTTTTGAGCAACAAGTGCACATGGAGCCCTCCACCCTACATTACCCCACTGGTAATGTCACAGGGGAAGGAACCTAGTGATTTAATAGAGATTTGTTCTCAGCAAAACCATTACCATGATATATTAAGCATCAACAACAGTTGCTCAGAGCATGTCATTCACGTAAAAAAAAAAAACTCGGGGCCCGAACAGACAGGCCAAAATAAAGTTGCTTCGGGTCACTTTGGAGGTATGCTGTTTAAATGATGCATGCATCCTAAGAGGCTGGAGGCTGTGCCAAAGTCATGCTCCAGTCATAAGGACTGGAGGACAGTTTTTGCGCAGCTTCTGGCCTCTTAAGATGCATGTGTCATTTAAACAGTATACCTCCAAAGTGACCCGAAGCAGCTTTATTTTGACTTGTCTTTTCAGGCCCTAAGTCTGTCAAATGAGAAAATACTTATCTGGTTACAAATTAAGTTTAATTTTTGGCCAGACAAAGGAGATATAGGGACTTCTGGAGAGATCAGATCGGATGAAATTCAAAGGTTTTCTTAGATGGACCATTCCTGGAATTAACTTTATTCTTTATTCAGTTTAAGACCTTCAACTCTTGTAAATTGTTTTCAGGCAATTATGTAGATATATGTTTATTGATTCTTAATTGTCTAATTTGAGATAATGCTTTTAATAAATTTATATAGGAAAAAACAAAAAAGAATGAGAGAAAGGATGGAAAAACAAGAGGAATATGGAAGGAGAAAGAAACAAATATTAAAGGAGAAAAAGAATGAGGGACAGGGGAAGGAAAAGACAAATTCAACTAGGTGATGTGGTGGGAAGGAGGAGAAAGAAAGTAGAAGGTATTTAGCCAGGAATTCAAGGCATAATATGAGAGGTGAGAAATAAGATAACAGAGATAGAACGGAAGATGAAGATATTTAATCAAAGCTGTGGACAGGGAAAGAGGACAAGAAACAAAGAGAGGACTAGGCAATGAAAGAGAAGGTGCATGTATACAGGAATTGTAGATAGGGAGAAAGAGAAAGAGGTCAAGAAATAGAGAGAGGTGAAATGAAGAATGAAAGAGAAAATAATTGTTTGCACAGCTGAAGAAGAAACACATTTCTATTTTTTCCTTACAGTGGGACAAGCCACATGAACCTCAGCATAGGGGGAGGGAGGTGGAAACAAAAATGGGAAAGCAGGAAAAATAACAAAGCAGCAATTCACAATTATTTAAAAGGTTTCCCTTCTCCTGATGACAGTACAATCAAAAGTATTGTGATTGCCATATATAAATTTGTGGTCCCATAATACATTACAGAAATTCAGGAAAGCCTGAATATAATTTTGATGGGTCTATATCACAGTCACATGATCAAAACAAGCACAGTTGCATTGTGAAGCCACAGCAACCACAGTAGCAGTACTGACAGGAAATATTCTAGGCTGAAGAGACTCTATGGAGCTCTTCAAAAATGTCTGACTGGCAAATCCTCACCTAGGCTGCCCTCTATTGATGCCTTGTCCACTGTGATGGCAGCCTGGAGTGGGAAGAGGCTCATTAAAATGAGAGATGAAGTGAGATGAGGTTCCCTCACAACTTGCTCAGAGCATAGGCAGTTGGTGCAAAACACAACTCATTTGTGTGTGTGTACTCTAGCTGCCTCTGATTAGTATTTGGATAGGAGACTATCAATGAATACTAGGTTCTGTAGGCTCTATTTCAGAGCGAGGAATTGGCAAAGTCACCTTTGAGTATCCCTTCTCTAAGAAAACCCTATGACAGTGGTTCTCAACCTTGCTAATGCCGTGACCCTTTAATATAGCTCCTCATGTTGTGGTGACCCCAAGCCATAAAATTATTTTCATTGCTATATGCAAATTTGTGTTTTCCGATGGTCTTAGGGGACCCCTGTGAAAGAGTTGTTCAACTACTCAAAGGGGTCCCAACCCACAGGTTGGGAACCACTGCCCTATGACATTCATTGGGTCACCATAGGTCGACAGGAGCTTGAAGGCACATATACACATCTGCATTATCAGCTGTGTTCAGAATAGGACAACCTTTCTGTGGTGGTGGAATTGCATGTACCTATGAGGAAAGAAGCTATGCTGATCACAACAGTTCTGCTAGTAAGGTCTCCCATGTCAGACAGGTTTTTGCTGAGGAACCAGATTAAATGTGCCAAACAACTACTGAGTAGCATCACAGTGGAGGATGAGACTGGTATAGACCTCTCAGAGACAACAACAGTAGCACCATAGTTTATGCTTGTTAGTACTGCACAGAAGGAGGCACTGATGAATCCTTTTTGAATGTCTTTTATTACAAAAACACTATGATGAGAAAATTCAAAATAAAACAAGAGAGTGTCAGAAGATGAGACTCACAGGTCAGATGGCACTCAACAGCTACTGGGGTAGTGCAGAGGACAGCTACTAGTAATGCTGTGGTTAATAATGCAACTGGACTCAACCCAAAAGGACAATTCAACTGCTGATGTGTTCAGAGGTGAAAGGAAATTCCAAAACTGCACAACACATACTATAGGAACATGGAATGAGAGAATAATGAATCAGAGAAAGCTAGCCACATTAAAACAAGAAATACAACATAAATACACTGAAAAACTCAATGTGGACAGGAATGGGAATCTTGACTCAGATAATTACAGGAAACATATTCATGGATAGCTGTGTTAGCCATTCAGAAAATATAACAAAATCCACAAAAGTGTGATACTTTTATTGGCCAGTTGAAATGCATAAAATAAAGCTTTACTGGCTGCTTCATTGGGAAAAACATGCTTAAAAATCATAAAAGAGAAGAAAGGTGACAATGGTAGAGTCTCAGGGCTACATTTTGTAACAGATGTTGTTTCTGCTGTGGTTCAGTTGTTCTGGAGGAATCTCAATGCAGGCAAAAGCCATTCATTCCTCTTCTTGGCCATGTTGGTTCCAGGAACAAAGGGCAATGCAAGACTGGTAATAAAATTTCCCATTAGCAGCAGAAAAACTCCCAGTTGGCAAAGGATTCAAAAGAGTGTGTATTTTATCACCCTGTTTAACCTTGTATGATAAATGTATAATATGCTGAATGTAGCATACAATTAGACTCAGAGGAAGGGGGCATGAAAACTGGAGGAAGGAACATCAATAATTTAAGAGATGCAGATGACACCATACTGTTAGCAGAAAATAGCAAAGACATGGAATAATTACTGAAGAAAGTCAAGGAAGAAAGTGTAAAGGCAGGTTTACAGTAGAACATTAAGAAAACAAAAATAATGACCACAGAATATTTATATTATTTAAAACAGACAACAAAGGCATTGAACTATTAAACATTTCCCATACCTTAGTTCAATCATTAATCAGAATGGAGATTGTAGTCAAGAAATCAGAAGATGACCAAGGAGATTATCACACGGGGATAAGAAACGGGAGAAAAGCGCTATGTTCTCATCATGTCTGCACGATCGTAGGAAGATTTTGGCATGAAATAGTGCACATACCATACTTGTCCATCATCGAAGCATTGTGCTACTGCAATTTCTCATTAGTGACAAAAAAGAGTTAAAGGCTTGCCAATAGTGCTTCATTAGCGCTATCGCAAACATGTGAAAGGCAATCATGTTTCAATATCACCACTGAGAATCCATCATTGAGCCTTCCAGAAATAAATTGAACCCCCCAGTCCCCCAGTGTGCTTGGCAAAATTGCTTCCGTTGTCACACTTATGAGTTACAGGACAGTGACTTAGCGGTGAGAGATTACTCATTTTTCTCTCTCCATTCATAACCCTTTCTTTCAATGTGCAGAATGTAAAAGAGCTATTTTACCATTCATGAATTGTTAATGCCCCATTATAGCGACACCATGTGAAAGTAAGTGTTGCAGTTTCGCCATTGTACCGGTCTTGCTAAATAATGTTAGAATAACATTAGAATAACATTAGAATAATGTCATTAAAGTGTAAATAGCTCTCGTGTGATAATCTCCTAAGACTTGGAAGGGCAGCAATGAAGGAACTGTACAAGATCCAGAAGTCAAAATATATAGCATTTAATTCCGAAGCCAGGATTGTCCATGCCATTGTATTTTTATGTATGGTTGTAAACACTGGACAGTGAGGAAAGCTGATAGGAATAAAACCAGCTCATTTAAAATTTGGTGATGGAGAAGAGTTCTATGGATATCAAGGACTGCTAAAAAGACCAATGAATGGGTCCTAGAGCAAATCAGGCTTGAACTCTCCCTAATGAGAAGATATACTATATAATATAATAATAATAATATTATTATTATTATTATTATTATTATTATTATTATTATTATTTTCCTGCCTCTCCCAGATGGATCGAGGTGGGATTATAGTCCACTAAAACACATACATCAGTAATAAAATACAAATAAAAACACATCAATAAAAATACAATTAATCTTAAAAGCTAACTCATTGTCAAGTGGTAATGCAGTAGATTCATAGAATGGTCTGAAGGTGTCTCTTACATAAGGTCAGGTGGGTAAGCTCACCAGAAGAGATCAGTCTTAAGTGCCCTCTTAAATGCCTCCAAGGAGGTAAGAAGACAGATCTCTTCTGGAAGAACATTCCACAATTTTGGAGCAGCTGCTGTGAAGGCTCTCTGGGAGGTCGATATGAGCCTAGTTGATTGATGTTCTAACACATTCTTCCCAGTTATTCTGAAAGTGCGGGGTGGATTGTGTAGGGAGAGGCATTCCCGCAAGTACCTCGGGCCCAAGCCATGTAGGGCTTTAAAGGTAATAACCTACACCGTGTATTGCGCCCAGAAGCTAATTGGCAGCCAGTGAAGAGATTTTAAGACAGGTGTTATATGGTCAAACCTGGACAAATCGGTGACCAATCTGGCTGCTGCATTTTGAACCAGTTGAAGCTTCTGAATTTGGTACAAGGGTAGCCCCATGTAGAGCGTGTTACAGAAATCAAGACAAGAGATTACCAGTGCATGTACCATGCTTTCAGGTCCTTTTGGTCCAGGTAGGGTATCAACTGAAGTTGGTACCAAACACTCCTGGCCATCACATCAACTTGAGATGACAATTGTAGTGACGAGTCCAGGAGTACTGTACTCCCAAAATTCGAACTTTGTCCTTTAGGGAAAATGTGACCCCGTCTAGGACTGGATGACAAATCTCCATCCTTGGACTTGAGGTACTTATCGCAAGTACCTCCCTTTTCTCTGGATTCAGCTTGAGTTTCTTTTCCCCCATCCAGCCAATTACTGACTCAAGGCAGGCATCCAGAGGAGAGATGCCATCCTTAGTCACTGCAGCAGTCGGAGACAGAGAGAAATAAATTTGGGTGTCATCAGTGTACTGATAACACTGCGCCTCATGTCTCCAGATGATCTAACCCAAAGCTTCATGTAAATGTTAAACAGCATGGAGGACAGGATGTCACCCTGTCAGCTCTCTATTAGAAGAGCAGCGGTCCCCCAGCATCACCATCTGGAATCTGCCTGAGAGGTAGGAATGGAGCCACTGGAATGCAGTGCCTTCAATATCTAACTCCCTCAGGCATTCCAGAAGGATATCATGGTCCACGGTATCGAAGGCCGCTGAGATGTCCAAGAGCACCAACAGGGTCACACTTCCTCTGTCCAGACAGAGATCATCGACTAAGGCCGTCTCAACTCCATATCCTGCCCTGAAGCCAGTTTGAAATGGGTCCAGATAATCGGCTTCCTCCAAGATACTAGAAAAGACACTAATGATTGGTAAGACAGTAGGAAAAGAAGAAGATTGCATTCCAGATGGATAAGACTCAATCAAGAAATATACAGCCCGGAATAGGGCTGTTGATGATAGGGTGTCCTCGAGGTCTCTTAATCTTAGGGTTACTATAAGTCAAAGTCAACTTAAAGGCAGTTAACAACAAACCTGCATCAACCTTCAGTTTTCTGGCTCTGCAGAATGAGAAACTGTTCCTCAGGAATTTGCAAAAGGTGTCAGTCTCTTGTTTAAATGCATTCAGTCACAAGCAGCACCACTAGCTTCTGGTCAGAGGCAAAACCTGTTGGTGGCTAGGGTTCCCAGATATTCTTTTTCAATGGGCTATCCTTATATTTGGGAACCTGACGTTCAGCTTCATATTGGGGACATATAGGATGTCCATATCCTTTATTTTTTTTTAATTATTTGCTGAGAGTGAATGCCAACCAAGTTCCCAACAAAAAAAAAAAACCTCCTGAGAAATTGATATACAGCAAAACAGCCTTGTGTATCAAATGCTGGGAGTCTTTCTGCAGAGATGACAGCTGGAGTGGCCCTGCTCTTCTTCCTCATCACAAACAGTGAGGCAGAGCAGCAATATATTGTGCTTCATGTGTTACTCTCTTGTTTGCCTGTAGATCCAAGAATAGAAAGAGCCAGCAAAATTTTACTACAGCTCCCAAGATCCACAAGTGTCCTTAATGAATGAGGTGTTCAGTAAACTGCAATCCAAATGAACAATTTTCCTAAACTCTAAGTTAGTCTTCAGTCTGTTGTCAAACTTGTTTGCAAAACAGTGCGAACTCCAGGTTTGGGGACAATCCTTGAGCAAGGTGCCCTAAGTGGTCTTGCCTGCTTCTTGTGTTTGTCACTGCTGCCTAGTCCCTTTAGGCTCAATCTAAACAGCTACCTGAAAGGCAAAGACAATGCAAGGACACACTCTGATTCTTCTCTCCTGTCATTGGTTTCCTGTTCATATAAGACAAGGGAACAAGCGATGGCAGCATGGAGTGGAAAAAGCAACAGGAAAACTGGAAAGATGTGATTACTGATAATGGACCTCCTATAGGGATGTGCCCAATGATATCTATCTCTAAGTCCACCCTGGTGAGATATACACCAGCAACTTAGTCATATTCTCTAGTACCATTCTTAATTGGGATGTTGTGGAGTAAAATACCAAAGGTATCCATATGATGTGCATATCTAGCATAATCTGCATAAACATTACTGAGACTACTGTCATGAGGCTAAAATTTCTGTCTGAATTCAGACCAAATACAATTGGAAGAGAGGCAGAAAACTGGTCTCATGATAATTTCCAAATTTCAATATTTACAAGAGGAATACTGAATCTGTTACTGTCAATTCTCCCAGGGTCTTTGTAAGGATTAATATTCAAAGAAGGTTTCATTCTGATGATGTTCATTAATCACATTTGCAACTATTCATTAAACATTTTTGCATTTTAAAAGGACAAGGGAACAATTTGTATCAAAATGAGTAACCCATAATCTCTGCTTCTGGGAGCAGATCCACCACATTTATATCTAAGCATGCTACATGTTGTGTTTGCAAAAGTAGGCACACTCAGGTGGGACATCAGCTTCTAAATCATAACAATGAATGGGCATATACTTCTATTAGCAGATTGATTGACCAGGGTAGGCAACCTGCGGCCCGCGGGGCGGATGTGGCCCGGCAAGGTCTTGGGGACCGGCCCCAGACCCGTCCTGCCGGCGATTGGGGGCCTTTGGGGGGCAATTGTCTATAGAAGCCTCAGAAACATGCATTTATATTAACATTTTTTTTAAAATCAGCAAATTTTTTCATGTGTCCTCCATTTTTTTAAAAAAAGTGTCTTCCATTTGAAAATTTTGTCCTACATTTGTCCTGGTTTATTTATATATTTAATTTTCTTTAAAAATTATTTAATTGTTTATTTTTTTGGCTTCAGCCCCCCAGTTGTCTGAGGGACAGCAACCCGGCCCCCGGCTCAAAAAGGTTGCCTACCCCTGTGATTGACTACTCACTTCTGCTGCTGGATGTTTGGAGCTAGATATTTGACCAATGTGGCTGCATCCAAAGCCCATGGATAAGAAACTGCATTTAACTAACATGGGCGTTTCTGGAAATTCTGTCACCTGCTATAAGAATATATTTTTATATTATGCTTTATTTTATTTTGTCCTTGACATTTTTTTCTAGTGCCACAAGGGGGGACATTGAGGGACTGGTGGGAAGGAAGCACAAAGATGGGGCCCAGCAGCCACATACAGTCCATCCTAGAATGTATTCCCTTCCACATACACAAACTTCCCCCACCCCACCCCCACGCACACATACACAAACTTAAATAGAAGCTACCAACTATCATCTGGTAGACTGGAGTAACTACCATAAACAGTGGAATCCATGGAAGAGGCAGAAAATTGATCATTTAAAAAGCCAGAGTTTTGTGCGTCACTGCCGCACCACATGCAAGATTGTCATTTGGTGTGTTATAAGATCCTGTACTATCACTAGCATGGAAGGGTTTAGTTTGTTTGTTTGTTTGTTTGAAGTCAACAGCTTCTCTACTTGAAATTTAACAGAAGAGAAGGGAATTATCTTGTGCCATCTCTTACATAGCCAGAATGTCTTGGGGCTGCTTAGTGCTTGAGATAGCATAAGGAAAACTATAAGCCCCACAACAAAATGCAAAAGATGCACAGTATTATTGTCTGTGCCCCCCTCCTCCATTTTTATATCAGGAATTAGGCAAAGAAATCTGTCTGGAAAAGATTAAGAACCAGATCATTTTCATTAGAAGCATTAAGAGTGCAATCTGGGTAAGAAGGAAAAAACAACCTTTACGGACTAGCACAGAGAAATTATTTCTTGACCTGCATAGCAGATAGCCTAGATCAGTGTTATTCAATGCAGTGATCCCTGGATAGGTGCCAGTCCATGAGCCATTAACTGCCAGACTGCAGAGAATTTCCAGGAAATAAAGCCAACAGACACAAATATACTACCAGCCTCTGGCACATTAGAAGAAGTTAAAAATGGCTGGTCCCCAACACCAATAGCCTGAAGAACACTGGCCTAGATTCCTTGGGAGGACCAAGAGGTGTGAGAGCCAAAGGAAGAGAGAGGAAGCAGTATATTAAAATGACACAATATAGTAAGATGTAACAGAGCTACATGTCAATACTAACATACTATATATTGGGATGACATTGCTTCTGTGATGTAATCAAGAATGTATTCTTATTTCCTTTCAAAGGTTATATTTAAGGGCCTCTTAAGAGACATTTTGATGGGAATATTTCAGTTTCTATACAATTCCTTCATAAGAGAATGGTGTTTGAAGCACCCTTCAAACACCATGTGTGTCACTAGGGTGCATAGGGCTGGGAAGAAGAGATTAGGGGGTTGTCCACAAGGGCCCAAGCCTGATGTTTCCTCTGGCCTTAGCTTTGTCTAGATCAGACCACAACTTCCAGGGCAGAATTGGGCCTACCTGTCAGGACACAGATCTGGAAGAGCCAGCCTGACCCCAGAGTAAATAGCCTTTACATGGGGTAATTTACCCCTGGTTTCCTTGGAATTTCTAGAAAACTCCAAAGCAAAACCTGTCAGTGCACACATGGACACACACATGCCCCTTACCTTGCCAGCTGTCGCCCTGACTGAAGAAGATTCTTGTTGCCATATCTGATGCAGAAACAGACTGCCTGGCCATGTAAGAGCTCACACCAGTCCTGGTCCTGGTTAGTGCAGGGACAGGTGTGTGAATACCCAACCGTCCCTGCACTGACCCAGGGACCAACCTAGGTGAACACTGGGGCTGAGCCCATGCTATCCTGGCCCATCTGCTCAGGCCCTAGATTTGGAAGATCAGTGGCAAGAGTAAAATCATACCAGTTACATACCAGGCTTTAAGGGCATTTTCCTCCAGCATGCCACTTTCCAAATATGAAACAAATCACCTACAGCCAGAAATCATACTACAGGCATATTTCAGTTAATGATGTGTTAGATGTCTTCCTGGGCATTACTTCCCTAACAGAAATTTTGGTATTATTGTTACTGTTATTTTCTTATATCCCACCTTTCTCCCAATACAGGGACTCAAGGTGGCGAAGTATCAGAGGCAGAAATAACATGGAATGAACAGGGATAGTTTCCTACACTGCAAAAAAGAACAGCTGTTCAACATGTTTCAGCAAACATTTTATTCTAAACACACATATGAAATGAAACAATCAGGCCAGGCAACTCTTGGTGTTTGAAAACAGAACCATTTTAAATCTTCTAGGGACTACAGGAAAACGTCTTCCGAAATGCATCCCAGGGTTTTCTTGGAATTATTTGTTCAGACGAGGTTTACCTTTGCCTTCCCCTGAGGCTGAGAGAATGTGAATTGTACTAGGTCAGACAGAAAGTTTACATGGATAAGCAGAGATTCGGACCCTGGTCCCCAGGTTTCTAATTGAACATTCAAATCATTACACCAAGCTGGCTCATGGATGGCTCCTCTTGCACTGTGAATGAAATGACACTGTGCTGCTAGTCTGCCTTTTCCTCCTTCATTCATTTTGTTAACAGAACACAGTGATATCTATTCCTATCTAGCACAATATTGTATGCAAAGGCAGAGCAAGTGAATGCTAAAAGTCACAAGGAAGCACATTATCTCAGCTGTCTCCCTCTTGTAGTCTTTTAAATGGGCTCTGGAGGACTTCTTCATTTTACTTCATTTTTCATGCATTTCTTTCATATTTAATTTTTCCTCAATTCCTTTCTATGCTAGCTTTGCATTTGTTCTCCCCCAGGTTCTCATTATTTAAAAAAAAATTGTAGGTTGTGCCTGTATTTTATTTTTATTTATTTCTGGAAGCTGATGTTGTCATTTAGAAAATCAATGTATTTGCACCCCAGCATGACCCACCTCAGGGCAAGGTATCCGCCTCAACACCTCCAACTCTTCAATTTTATGAAAGACCAAAAATCTTTTCCAGTCTATGTTTGCCTTGTCAGACACCATATTGGCCTCCTCTTAAATGTCATTGGCCAATTGTGGAGAAAAGTAATTAGTTGCACTCCACTTCCTGCTAATTATTGAGTGTATAATGTGCCAAATGATGTACAAGCTCTTGTTGACTGTGGCCTACTGCCTCCCTTTGCTATCACAGACATACTCAAAGGCAGGCAGCGAATGGCTTACCAGTGACAGCTGGCAAACCAGCCTCTGGGAATAAAACATTTTAGCACTTCATAAATTTCTAACAAGGTTTCAAATTGATGCAGTTTTCCTCCTCTCAGCTCCGCCAGCCTAGCAAAAGGGGTAAAAATTGCTAATTAAATCTGCAGCAAAAAAAAAGAAAAGTGTGCGACTGGTAAGATAGTTCATTATATTTAATAAGTAGCAATTAGATCGCAACTCCAAAGAAAGTTGGGAGGCCCCACCCTCAAGAACAAGTAAGGAACCAACATAGATCAGTCTGCATTTTCATATCATGCATAAACTCATTTTTTTAAAGGCAACTTCATAATGTTCTTAAATCCTTAGTAGAAGATGAAGTGCACAATTCCTAAGACTTTAATGAAACACAAAACACAGTTAATCATTGATCTTTAAGATGTAATCTCAGGATTCAGGCTTGTCTAAAAGATGTAATTTCCTTTAATACAAAAACCATATTAATGTTGTATTTTATTCATTTAAAGATCTGTCAGCCACCAAGAAAAACATACATTATTAGGCAACCATACTAATATAGCTGAATACTCCTCCCCTACTTTTACACTGGATAAGATGGTAAACTGTTATATGCAGAAGTGAATTGTCAGAGTGTTTCAAGGCACAAGTAAATCTTGCTTTGATTATAAAATGTTCAAAATAAATAAATAAATAAATATGTAGATACATACATACATACATGGCTATACTTCTAAGCCAGCCTCAAAAAGTAATTAGTTGCAATTATGATTACAATTTTAAAATTACTATTTATTTCCTGTCCTTCAAGTGTAACTAAATTAGATACTTTTAAAAGTTAGAAAAAACTAAAAGTTGCTGGACTATGTACAAAACTTGCTTTCTGTCCATTCACTTTGTTGTCGCCTCAGAGTACAAGAGCACAGCACAAGCCTGCATTTGAACCATGTGATAATTCTCCTCTACATGTAGTGAGGGCACATGCCCACAATTAAGTTTCTCATGTTGTGTTACAATTGTAAGGTAGCTATATCTTAGTTATTGGGAAAGAAACTAATCATTAGCAACTACATGTACTTAATTACTTCCAACATCTGTGAATTACTGTCAACACTCTGTGTGGAGCTGGTTTCAAAGACTGTTCAGAACCTTCATAGAATGATAGAACTGAAAGAGACCACAAGAGTCATCCAGTCCAACCACCTGCCATGCAGGAAGACCCAATCAAAGCACTCCTGACAGATGGCCTTCCAGCCCCAGTTTGAAAATTCCAAAGAAAGAGACTCCTAGTCTTAGGACTCGAGCAGACAGGAAAAAATAAAGCTGCTTCAGGTCACTTTGGAGTTATGCTGTTTAAATGCTGCATGTGTCCTAAGAGGCTGGAAGCCACACAAAAGTCATGTTCCAGTTCTAAGGACTGGAGCTCAGCCTTGCACAGCTTCTGGCCTCTTAAAATGCATTTGTCATTTAAACAGCATACCTCCAAAGTGACCCGAAGCAGCTTTATTTTGGCCTGTCTGTTCAGGCCCTTAACCCAACATTCAGTGGGTTCAAAATGCTACAGCCCAGTATAGAAGAACTTGTAAGCTCTATAGTACTACTGTACAATATTACTGGTCACTATTTTTGATTTATAAATGCTGAAGCAGCTTAAGCACTGGTTACCTGGAGGATGCCTACTCCTGTATGAGCATCAGCCCAAATGTGAAGAGCTTTTTTAGAGAATGACTCTATTCACTCTCTCACTCACTCTCTTGCCAATAGCCAGTGGTCATTTGGTCGGAACCATATTTGGGGTAGCTGTTTTGACCACATAGCAAAATACATTTTTTTAAAAAAGTAATAACTTTACTAGCCAACCAAAATGTATAAAATACATCATGCAAGCTTTTGAAGCTTCACTTGCTACTTCAACAGGCAAAGATGTTAAGAACTGTACAGGAGAAGAAAAATGTTGATATTAGAGTCATAAGCCTATATTTTGTCTCAGATTTTACTTCTGTTGTCAGTTAAAATGGTCTGGCAGGAGCTTAGTGCAGGCAGAGGCCACCCCTCTCCTTAGCTATGTGGTGGAAATGTGAGTTAAGAGCTTTTCAGTGGCTGTGCACAAGACCTACAACTACCCTTCAAGGAAGGCCCCACTAGCCTCCTTCCTTTTCATATATTTCAAATGCATGCTTCCTTTTCATATACTGTACTGCATTTTAAATGGGCATGATTTTAGTGATTGGTTTTATCTGCTTTGATTCAGTTGCTACATATTAATTCTTCTGGAAGAAGTTGGGGGGGGGGGTAAACCACCGTTATTAGCTGCCTTGAGCAGTATATGGAAAGGCAGGAGAAATCTTAAAACTGAATAAATACAGTGGTACCCGCAAACACAGTGTTGCTATATATGGATGGGTTGGATACAGGTGTGTGTGTGTGTGTGTGTGTGTGTGTGTGTGTGTGTATTTCTCTACAAGATGGATCACAGCATAGTGGGAAAAGACCCACATCAGGGGCCTTTTCACACTATATTATGATAGCACCATTTTGGAGGTAAATGCTGTATTTTAAAAATACTATATGATATACACATGTGCCCTTGTTCAAATGTAGTAATGAAGACTCTCAACCATGTTTTAAAGTAGTGCCCATTTAAAAAAAATCCAGGTAGATTGGAAAGATTTTATCTCTCCCTTCTGCTCACTGATTTGGACGCACAAATTACAGAGAAGATCACAGGGTTCTGTGCTTTTGTCATTACTACTTGTTGACAAATATTATGAGGGTATATATATAGAAATTGTAGATATTTTTGGTATGCTAAAGTGTTCTATTATGAATTATGACTATTTTAAATGTCTTTCAGTCTTGCTTAATCAGCATGGTGTCATGGTTTGAGTGCTGGACTACAACTCTGGAGACCAGGGTTCAATTCCCCACTTGGCCATGAAATCCACTGGGTAACCTTGGACAAGTCATACGTTCTCAGCCTCAAGGGAAGGCAATGGTAAACCTCTGGACAAATCTTGCAAGAAAACACAAAGAGTTGCCTTATGGTAGCCATAAGTCAGAAAACACCTTGAAGGCACATAACACACACGCATTTCTGAAAGCAGATACTTTTCTCTACTCACTTGAAAATAGTTAATTCAAACAGGCACCTGAATTTCCCCATCACTGGACAAGGTCATAGCAAAATCACCTTTCCTTCTCCATCTAAAAGCTTTTGCTAATCCTCCAGGAGCATGAGCATTTAATCCTTGAGCATATAATATCCTGAAGAAGGCTTTTAAAACCAGCATTACATAATGAAAATCATACTGTTTTAATAACAGTGAACATATGCATTAAGGAGGCATGCAAGTTAATTTTCAGGGAGGGGCCCCTGTTACTGTCTTGACTATATGAAATGCTACTCAGAAAGATGGATTTATAGGGGTAGGATATCCTAGTCTATGGTCAACATAAAAACTGGGGTCCATTTATCACTTCTCTGCTGGGAACAAGCAGGGGAACAGAATGCCTGCTCCGTAAAGGCACTTCAGAGGCTGAAGGAAACCAATGGCCTTCCTAATTACTGGAGAAGATAGTTTGCTGGGTAGGATGTATGGCCTCTATGATATGACCCCTCTGCCAGGGACTGGACATGGAAGTGTTAGAGTAAGGCTTCATAGGTATGGATATCAAAGGAACCTCATCAAATACAGAGCTTCCTTTGCCGAGGAGTAGCATGCATACCCTCCAACTTTCCCAATTTGGAAGGGACAACCCCTGTTAATCCCCTCTCATCACATTTTGCAACTGCTTTAGAAATGTTTCTGTTTCTCTCTCCATTTCTCACTTTCCCTGTTTGACTTTAGCTTACGTCCACTGGTATAAACTCAGTTAATTCAAATCAGCAGCAGGAAATGGAGAGGCTAGGTAGAATCTTGTGCTTCCCTCTTAACTCAGGCAAAAGGAAACTGCTGATGCCTCTCCTAGCTTGTTTGTTTTTCCTTATTGTTTGTCATCTTAACCACACTCTGGACACAGATGTTCAAGTTTTCATCTATGAAATGTTGAAGAGTATCGGGGTGAGGCTTCATGACAGCAACTAAAAGGGAACCTTATCCCCTCACCACCACCCAAAAGAGAGAGGAACAGAAGAACAGCATCCATTTCACCAAAATTAATTTAATTTTAAACAACTTTTACTTCATCCCTGCAAATGGCTGCTTAAAAACTAAGGGGCAGGCAGGATAATCACAACTAGAAATAGGTTAAGAATGAGAAATGACTGTTTCTTTAGTCTTGCAGACAAAGAAATATGTCAAACATTTTTACTGAATAAGATTTCATTTGCATAGAAGACTCTAATAACAGTGTCACCATACTAAAACAACTACAGTATCAGCTTATTAGCTATAAAGCAGGTAAAGACTTTACATGATGGGAAAACAAGAATTAACAGATTGACAAATGGTTGCTGCATGGTGATGATGAATGTTATTTTTTAATTTATATCTTGAATTTAAATCCTGTCTCTCTCCCCAAGCACAGTATTCCAAATCAGCAGGAACAGTAAGGTACGTACCTTCTGGCAACATTAAAAGGAAAGAGCTTGGAAAAGTAACTTTTTGGACTAAAGTTCCCAAGTTCCCTGGATATTGGATGAGGAAGTCTGGGAACTGTAGTGAAAAAATCCACTACACCTAAGACATTAGTCTACATTTAATAATAATGATAACAACAACAACAACAACCTCCTGACTATCTCATGTGAAACTAAAGTATGATGGCATATTCTAGCATAACCATTTGTCAGAAGGTCCTTCAATGTTCACCACAAAATAAGAAAAATTGGCTGCATTTAAAACTACCACTTAATGGTTAATTCTTACTTAACAAGTGTCCCTTATTTGGAAGTTGCTCTTCCCTAACACCCAAAAGTGTACCAGATTTCCATCATTAAAAACAAGCCCACCAAGTCATGAATTGATGGCAAACAGTAAAGGACTGGAAGCTGTACCTTTACTAAACCTTCGTTCTTTACCTACTAGCATATATTAAGACAGCTGTGTAAGGCAGGTCAATGACCAAGGTAAAATTTATCACCCTGCCTGATTATGCACTGATGAACTATTTATGTAATCAAAATGTCATACATGATACTGTGATGTAGATTGATTTTCTGCTCTATTTCCTAAGGTTAGACATTCGTTCTGATATTTAAAGTTTTTTAAAAAGTAAGGCCAAGAAGATCCAAATAATGTTGCCATAATGTCATGGACAGAAATTTTTTAGACTAGCTATGTTGCACTCAAAAGCAGCTACACAAATAAGGAGGTTTCACTTCTGTGCCATTTAACACTTAAACAGAGAAATTAATGTTGTAAGTGCAAAGACAAAGTGATTTTCCATGTTGCATTACCAAGCAGAATGAGTGCACAAATGTGAAGTGCAAACTTTTACTAACTGTTCTCTGTGTGCATTCCTGAAGGCATAGCAAACTCAGCAAATCAAAATGTGTTTGACTTTTAAATAAGTAAATTACACCAACAGCTGTAATAATGTCTAATTATGACATTAGGTGAGTCACCTGCAATCTGTTTCATGGGGGGGGGGGTGTCGGACCTGATGAACCATAGGACTCCTTCTAACTCTATGAAATCATGTTTCTATGAGATATTCCAATACACAAAAGATCAACAGGGAGCTTCAAGAATAAGGAAGGATTTTCTAGACCAAAATGGGAAAAGGTCTAGAAACCATTCCCATGTTAAAATATTTGAATGGATGTCATATGGAAGAAGGAGCAGCCTTGTTTTCTGCTGTTCCCAAGACTAGGACATGGAGCAATGAATAGCAATAACCACAACAAGATTATTATTTATTAACACACCCTTTTCACCAAAGGCCAGAACATCAGACATGTAATCAAGAACAAAACCATAAAACAAAACACTATAATATACTAAAAGCGAAATTCTCTCCACCCTACCAGTTGATACCCATCTCAGCCACCTTAAGCACACTCACCAGCTTAATCCAGCAAATCATAAAGGAAGGTCTTCAATCCTTTATGGGTAAAATCCTCCTCCAACAAGAGGAGCAAAGAAAGACTTTTCCACCAATGCAGAGCCAGATCTTAAAAGGCTTGCAGCATTGACAGAGCTTTGATAGAGCCATATGCCTTGGTGGAACCCTCAATAATCTGTTTCTGTAGATCTTCAATGGATACAAACTACAGGGAAAGAGATTCTATCTAAACATTAATTAGGAAGAACTTTCTGATGGTAAGGGCTGTTCACCACTGGAATATGCTGCCTCAGAGTGTGGTGAAGTATCCTTCTTTGGAAGTTTTTGAAACACAGAATGGATGGCAATCTGTTAGGAGAGCTTTGACTGTGTCTTTCTGCATACAAGAGAGTTTAGATTGGGCCCAAAATGGAAACTAGACTGGGTCACCCTTGCAGTCTTTTACAGCTCCATTATTCTAAGTCAAAATCTATTACTCTTCTCCACAGTTCTAGATAACCATCAGAGAAGAAGCAGGAAGTAGGGTCAATCTATCAGGTCTGCTGAGATTTGGCTTCTACCTTCCTTGAGGTAGTCATGTTTATGAAGAACTGCTCCCCGGCACTGATGGCTGGATATGTTTTGCTTCCTATTCCTCTCATCCCACTCCTTTTTCCTTCTATGTCATGTCTTTTAGATTGTAATCTGCTGGCAGGGGCCTTCTTGTTTTTCTATTTCAGCTGAAAAGATTTCTTTGCATACATGTATCATACTACTTTTCTTTTAACAGAAGAGAGCTCATTGGAGCTGATCCAAGAGATTTTGCTGTCTGAAGCAAAGGATAACATGACACCCCCTTCTCCTTTCTATGTATATAAACAGACTGGATTACCAGTTGAACTGTGAAGTTGAGGAGGAGGAGGAGCAGCTGAAAACAGCACCTGTCCCTTGAGACAGTTGCTTCATTTGGCCTAATAAAGGGTTTGCCCCACTGCTCTTCAAGCAAAGACTCATTAAGGGTATGCAGACATGCCTCAGGTTTAAAAAAAAAAAAACTCTTGACAAAGCACTCCCTTTTAAAAAGGACAATCACATGCAACAATTAAACCACCAATAAAGTTGGAAAATATCACCTTTGGCAAAATGTATCACACAATATCTTCTCTGTCAAATTCAGGTACCCAAACCTTCTCCATGTCATTTATGACTTGCCTTCAAAGCACTGTTAGAGTGCACCTTATTGACAAGGAAAACCCATCAACAACCCCCCTAATGTGCTGCTGTATTGTTAGTCCTCAGGTGCAGTAAGTTCCTCCTATGACAGTTCCCGTATCAGGCAATCACATGGTGTGTCACCTCCTCTCCCCCCTCCCCTCAGTGTTCCAAGTAGGCTTTTTTCTTTTTTTAAATAAACCCATCACATAGGCATACCTCTGGAATTCTTTTAACTTTTTTTTAAAAAAAATATCAAAAGGCACAATGGGGAGGGAATAGGATAAGAAGACAAGTGAGGAAGTAGTATGGAAGACAGCATGAGGACCCAGTCGTGCTACTGAAGAGACGTGTGATATGAAATGCTTCCAAACCAGTATGTATCTGATTCCTTTTACTAATGTGATCATGACAAGAATGGGACTTGTGTGATGAACTCCAAATTCTTTTTATGTCTTCCCAGCCTCTCTTTTTCCTTGTCCTTTGACTAGCTGAAAGTTTTTAGTAGCATTAGCACTGGGAGGTTGGTGAAGGAAGGCTGGAGAAATGGTTGCAGCAGTGTTTCTCTAGTAAACAGTACAATATAAAAGCATGGCCTGGGTAATAATAGAATTCTGCTCTAGCTGATCCTCCTGTCTGTGTGTGCCTGTATGGTAAAGATTTCATGCACTAGCTGACCTTAGTTCATGAATCCTAACTTCAGCACAAAAACAGAAAGCTTTATTCAGAAACAAAATTAGTTGACAACATGGCGAGGTTGTTAGGACTAAAGCATTTTCGGTTACACAGCATATTGAAAAAGACCTGCAAGGCTCCACAAGGCCCTGTAAATAGTGGCGCGTGGCACCATGGCACTTCTCTGGAGCTTCTCTGGAGCCAAAGGAGCACTGCCAAGCCATGGCAATGAGGCTATGGCATCCTTTCTGGGGTGCAAAAAGGAGCTGCTTTTTACAGCTCCTTTTTGTGCCTTGGAATGGCAAGATTGGGGCTGTGGCATGAGGTTACTGCAGCCCTGATCTGGGTGAAACAGGGGCGGCTCCATGAAGCCCCTTCAGGGCAGTCTGAACAGATCCAAAGCAACTTTATTTGTGTGTGTGTATTTATTTATTTATTTATTTATTTATTTGCATCTCAAATCTCATTCATCCCCAAACCAAAACATCCCTATTCCTAGGACTGGCATATTTGTTCTCTCTGAATGAGGCCTTTGACTGACTTTGATAGTTCTGAATACATATTACATCCTCTTTATATTTGATTGTTACCCAAATCTTTAAAAGATAAACATTGCTGCCACCCAACAATACCAAAGGCATGACAGATCCCTTTATCCAGCAATACAACGCAAAGCAAGGACAGCCTGAATGACTAACAAGTATGGCAGGACCTCAGACGGACTCAGATCCTGACATAACAGAAGCTGCCTTCAGAATCACTTGTGGACAATGTTGAACACCGAAACAGAGCGAAAAGTAGAAGGCAGATAAACCTGCCTCACCAGCTACTCCATCAAATTAAGGAAAATGAGATCTATATGTTTGACTAACAAAATGGAAATCATAGGAAGAAGTAAAGGCTAACAAAAGAAAGAAAAATATCATTGCTGGATGCATTTTGGAAGAAGCTTTCGGGTGATTCTCTTGAGAATTCAAAATGTTTTTCTTTTCTTATGCATGGCTAACCTGACCTGGTTATTTAATTCCACATGTGCATATTGTTAGTTTTGGATCAAAAATTTGTTGAACCATCTTAAACTGCTCTTCTTTTTTATGGTTTAGGAACCTATCCCTATTCATTCCATGCTTTTTCTGCTTCTAGTACCAAGTTTTCTGTTAAAGAGGTACTGCCTAGGAACACATCTACTTTGCTAACTGGGGTGTACCTATATTTTTATACACTTGACCAATTTGGTGTGCACATTAAAGGTCATAAAATAAGTTTTCAAAGACTTCTGCATGTGAAGGAGGAGGTTCTTCCTTCAGTACAACTTTCAGCTTGTTAAATCATCCATCTCTTATTTCTTCTCAGTAAAAATGGAAATGTGTTACACAAGAGTTACACAAAAATGTATTTTGTGCAAGACAGCATTTTCACAGTAATTGTTCATGCAGTGTTTCATGGGAAATGAAACTTCATCTTTCCCAAGAGGGTGGGACTGATTCTGGAAGGCACTTATCAAATCATTAAAGATAGATGGGATGCTAGCCCCCCAATGCTATGAAATCCTTACTTCACAGCAGCAAACAAATCTTGACTGAAAATAGAAGAATCTAAAAATCTTTACCAAGTCTCTAGTGCTTCAAAGTGATATCTAAGCAGGACATTTAATGTTCAAGGACAGTATCTGACAACAATTGTGTATCTTCTCAAATTACATGCCTTCACAACATTTATTAAAGTCATAACAGTGTTAAAATAAAAATAAATGGTTGCATTATTTCCCATTACTAGTACTATTTATTATGTGTGCCTTGTGGTTAAGGGGTATTGGGGGGGGTAACACTGATAGTTCAGTCTGTTCAACAATAATAATATTCTGATTTCGGCACTACATTGTCACTTCACTCACAGAAATGACAATATTCAGACACTGCATTTAAATGGCATGATTTATACTACAGTATTTATTTGTACATCCATTCCAGAGCCAGCTGATGACATTTTGCTAACAGAGACAGAAAAATACTCCCTCATTCCATTTGTGCCAAGCAGCACAGTATTCAGGGCCAAGTTACTGTTGAGGTGATGGTTTAGGTTTCACCTGGAGTAACCTTTCAGGTTAGAGCCTCATTTGAATGCCTGCAGTCCTCTTCCCCATCTGTTTCACTTCAATATTATGCAGAAACCATAACTTCGACATTGTAAGGGCTTTGTTTTGGATTTTTGGTCCTTCCCTCTCTGTCTTTTGTTACATCTTGGTTGATAAAGACCTCAACATATCTTGATTTATTACATTTTGCATCTTTTTGGTTGGGCTAATGAGTGCATTTCATTGACAACTTCTTCAGCAAAACCCAGGGAATGAATGATAGGTGTCACAGGATTAAAAACAGGCAAATAGTTTCCCTCTCTTCATAAGGAGTTCAAAGAAACTACAGATCAGTGTGCATGACTTCTGCAGTAGGAAAAATACTAGAACAGATGATAAAGGAATCAATTTGTAAGCATCTGGATAACAATGCAGTGATTAGTAGAAGCCAGCATGGATTTGTCAAGAATAAAATCTGCCAGACTAATCTTATCTCTCTCTTCCCCCACCTTCCTTCCCCCTTTTATTCTGTTACTAGATTGCTGGATTGTGAGGAAGCTGTGGACACATTTTTTCTGGATTTCAGCAAGACATTTCATAATATTGTCCAAAATATTGTTTAGCAAATGAGTTAAATGGGGGATTATGCTACTACACAGTTGATTCATGTCCCCTCTCAAGGAAGGCTGATCAACCCTCATCATACTGGAGAGGCATTTCCAGTGAAGTGTCATAGAATTCCATCCTGAGTCTGGTATTGCTTGTTTTATAGGAATAAAATCCTAGAAAACTAGAAAAAACTTCTAGTCCCGACTAGAGTAGACCCAGTGAATCAGTGGAATTTACTTGTTCAGCTAGATTCAACTGGTCTAGTTGGAACTACCAAATAGATTTAGACCCAGTTTTTTTTTAATGACTGAAATGAAAGCATCTAGGAAATCTTTATCAAATATGTGGGACAGACAGGCAGAGATAGAGATATTTTAAAAATTAAAAGTTAAAAGTTAGTTAAAAAACAACAACAACCCTGGGACATCTCCTTTCTCCTTCATCCCATGCACACTATCTCTTCAGCATTTTAGTGGGACACAGGCAAAAGCCACAGCCCTTTTCTGCCAAGAAGCAGATGTTTGAGGAGCATCATGCCCCTTAGTCTGTCACCTGGTCCAATCTCACCTCCCTACTGATGTCACTGCCTTTGAGAAAAGCTTGAACCAGCTATGTATGTTTAGTCTTGAGAAATGAAGACAATGCTAGCACAATAGCACTCATCACATATCTGAAGGTTTGTCAAATGATAAAGGCTTGTTTCATTTGTTTCATTTCACTTGTTCTCTGCTAGATTTAGCCCAAAGGTTAAGGCTAGAGCTAGTTGGTTTAAGTTATAGGATGACAGATTTAGGTTGAATATTACAAAAAACTTCTTTATAAGCCAGAATGCCTTGACAATGATAGAACCAGCTACTTATTGAAGTAGTGGAATCTACCTCACTGGAGGTCTTCAGGCATAGATGGAACTGCCATCTGTTTGTTAGGCATGCTAGTGATGGATGTCTTGCACTAAGGATGAGCTTGATCCAGAGCTTTCAAAAGTTACTTTTGTAGATTGCAGCATATGGAATCCTCTAACCGAAATGGTTGTACAGGCTGGATAATTCTAAAAAAGTAACTTTTCCAGGTTGGCCTACAAGTGCCCTTCTAATTCTATGTTGGTTCTATAATTAATGTGGAAGCTGTAGCCATGTCATGCATATAACATGAAGACACAGGAAGCCAAGGTACTTTTGACAAATTGGGCCCTCTCTGTCGAACAGTTATTACTTCATAAATTTTAAAGTAACTCCCTTGCTCTACCAAAGGAAAGATAAGTGGATGTTCTCTCCATTTCTCCTTAGTACTCATTATATTTTTAATAGCATCCCTGCCATAAAAACATACTTTTTGTGCCTAAAAATAATATCAGAAAGGACTTTGCATCTCTTCCAAAGCCCCTTTGCATATCAGGCTAAGTTGCAGTTTCTAATTGAAATGATTTTTCAGGGAGTTAAACTATAAAGGGCGATATAAATGATGCAGTTAAATTATTTATTCAACTCATTTAAAATTAATTAGATTTTACTCTGTGCACAGCCAGGCTATACTGGAGTGTTTGATATTTAAAACCTTCTCTGTCATCAGGCAACAATGGATGATGGTTTTTCCCTTGTCACTTTTGTTTTTCTTTGCTCTGGAGACTCAGAAAAACTCACATGAAATCACACTTGAATTTATCACATTCCCTAATATTAGGACTGGAATTGAGCCATGGAGCCTCCTCCCATTTTTTTTAACAGTATAATACTGTGCATGTCTAAGCAGAAGTAACTCCCATTGAAATACTAGTTAGGAATCTTGCTAGGACTGGAGTCAAAACACCAGTTGTTATGCTCACAAATTTCCAACATGACCATTTGAAAAAGTTATCCATTCCCTCAGTCCTCATAGAACAGGGTTAGGCAACCTTTTTGAACCAGGGGCTGGGTTGCTGCCCTCAGACAACTGGGGGGCTGAAGCCGGGGGGCGGGGAGCTTCCACCCACCAGGGGCGGAGCCGCATGCCGGGAAGCGGAGCTTCCACCCTCCAGGGGCCAGGAGGGGGCCTCCAGAGCTGATGGCCTCTGACGGGGCCCGAGGCCCCATCAGAGGCTGGCAAAAAAAGTCCTAGAGGCCCGCTGCCGCTGCTGGGGCCCTTCAACAGGGCTCCGGTAATCGCACCAGGCCTCCTAGAGGCCTGCTGCCACCGCCGGAGCCCTGTCGGAGGGGCCCTGCGACTGCAACATGCCTCCTAGAGGCCCGCTGCTGCCGCCGGAGCCCTGTCGGAGGGCCCCGGCGACTGCAACGGGCCTCCTAGAGGCCTGCCGCCATTTTGTTTTTTAAAATGGCGATGAAGTCTCACGCAGCCATTCCCATCGTCCCGCAACAGGAAAGGTCACGCGAGACTTTGGCCGCCATTTTTAAAAAATGGCACCCAGAACAGCGCGGAAGCGGGGCGGCAATTGGCGGCAGGACCGCACCGGAGCTGGTGAAAAGGCCTCAGCGAGCCACATCCGGCCCACGGGCCTGAGGTTGCGGACCCCTGCCATAGAAGAAAAGAGAAAATAAAAAATGCATTTTCTTTATTTAAAAAGTCACATTCTGTGATTTTATCACCACCACCACACGTAAATAGCAAAATGCAGTTCTGGACTGTGTCAACAGGAGTGCAGTGTCCAGATCAAGAGAAGTAGTAATGCCACTGTTCTGCATTGGTTAAACCACACCTGGAATGCTATGTCCAGTTCTGGCTATACTAAAGTGCATTGGAATCATATAGGAATTTCAATAATAAAAGTACAAGTAAAAAGTAAACAAAAATTTATACTGTAAAAAATATTGGATGTAGAAATCCATCAACAAATGTATCAGGTAATCATTGTAAGGAGGCAATGGGCTAGGACATAATCCCTGAGGTTTTCTGCTCTGTATTTTCTGAGATTCATGTGCTTAGACTTTTTGCTACCTTACTTTTGCTACCTTGTTGCTACCTATAGCTGCTAGTTTATACTCTTACATAAACTCAACATCAGGGGTTCCTGTAATTTAGTATAATTATTTTGTTTATTTCCTTTTCTACCCTTGGATGGATTTCCTGAGGCAATAGGTTTTTCTCTTTTTACATTACTATAGCATCCACTGATACACAGTCAGTCCTCTGTATCCCCAGATTCTTTACTCGTGGATTCAACCATCCATGGCATGAAAATAATATTTTTTTAAAATCTTCAAAAGCAAACCTTGATTTTTATATAAGAGACAGCTTTTTACTATGCCATTGTATTTAATTGGACTTGAGCATCCATGGATTTTGTTATCCAGGGTAGGGGGTCCTGGAACCAAACCCCAGCGGAAACCAAAAGCCCACTGTATAGCATACATTTTTAATCCAAACTTTAAAATGAATTTTCCAAGGTGCTGAACCTATTTTACTGATAGATTTAAGTATCCTTAGAGCCCAAAATAAAATAAAATAAAATAAAATAGTGGTTGGAAAAATAGACCTTATCATACCATTTCCCTTCTCACCTTTTTCACCTGGGATAGGGATCAAAACTAGAAGTGACCATCTGGTCTCTTTTGGTATTGCAAAAAAAGGACACTCACAGAGCTAAAATAGAGGAGTGTATGCATAAATGTTAATTGTACTCCCTAGTGGGTGGGACTGGCCATTTGGGTGTAACTATTGCAAAGGATCTGATATGTCAGAGGCATGAGTGCAGATTTGGCCCCTGGGGCTTTGCATGTTGCCAAGCTCTGGTATAAACTTTGAGCAAGGTGTAATCATTGAGCCCCAAAAGAATGGTTAAAATGCTAGATTTTGGTGCATGAGTAAGTTATTCTACAATTGAGTTGGTGCAGCTAAGGTATGCAATGCATGTGCTTCAAACAAGCTTCTTGATCTATCTTAGGAAGGGAAACATGCTTGCACAAGGACTTTCCATTGCATGGCCATGAATGGACAAACCCGTTGCCTGGATCGGAGTTTCTCAGTCATGAGCAACAATGTCAGCATAAAGGAGACTTTCTATTCCAAATTATTTCTGAATACAAGAGAGTGAATGCTTAATTTCAGGGCACAACATTATTTATGTCATGAAACTTTGAAAGAACACAGAAAGCCTTGCCATTAAAAAGTGAGAAAGAAAAAGAAAGAAAACACAGTAATATTTTATTTGCAAGCTAATAAATTGTAATGCAACCCCTAACATGTGTTGCTAGGTTACTGTCAAGAATCCTTTCAGCCCCAGACAATGTCACAGCTCTCTAGCAGATGGTCAGGTGAACAGCAGAATTCTAAAATGAGAGATCCACAAAGTAGTGGATCACTAAATAGATGACAGCCATGTCAAATCAATACAGTCAAAGCCAGTTTTAGACTGAGTGCAGTTATCAGTGTGAACACAAGCTGTTTGAGGGAATTCCTCACAGAGCCACACATACTTGCTTCTAAGAGATACTAGATTGCTCTTCAGGCTAATGTGCATCACATCTCATGAATTTTAGCATTAGTACTATCATCCTGCTCCTGTTTTCCCATCTTTTTTCCTGCCTCAGGAATCTTAGCTTTGGTGCCTCTGGGTAGGAATGAAAAAACATATTTTGAAAGTGTGCAAGGAGGAGGAGGAGGAGGAGGAGGAGGAGGAGGAGGAGGAGGAGGAGGAGAAGCATGAACAGCAGTTGACTTTTTACAAGTGTTGGGAAACCCTAATGACGAAAATCCTAGATGGGTGAGAATCTTAGCAATTCAGGACTTATTCTGCACAAAAAAATTGAATGTTGCTTTTTGTGTGTGTATGTGTGTGCATAAAACAGCATTTTTGCACAGGAAATACTGTTTTCTGCACAAGAAATTGGTTTGTTTGTTTTTCAGCTTTCTGTGGGAAAAAGTGCCCTTTTCTACAGATGTTCCATACCGTAAATAGTCTTCTAAAACTGTGCCATCTTTGACGACTTTCTTGCAACAAGAAGAAAAATGGTAAAATTATTAGTGCTTGGCTGCAAAAATGAATGAAACTGTACAGTTTTTATTTTCTTACAGTGTGGAGAAAAATGGTTTCAAAAACTGCTATGAGAATAAAACTGATGAAGATTTATATCCCTGCCTCAGAAAGCTGACTTCTTTCTCTAAAGGAATTGCATTCAATGGTGCCTGGGTCTGTACTAAATACCCTCAAAAGTTGTATGGTTTTACTATTCATTTCCTCTTCAGAAGTATCTGACACTATGTCCCAATGGTACTTTAGGCTAGTTGTATGAATGAAGACTGAGTGAAAGGTATGGACTGGACAGTGGATTTGCATGTAGGTGGTGACTGGTGGAAAGAAAGAGAGGAGGCAGATGCTCTTGGGCTGGTGTGGTGAAAATGTGAATAAGAGAGGATGGTTCCTCCTTTTTTCCTTCTGCTAACTTCCCTTCAGATTGAAACTCACAGAGTCACAGGGTCAGAAGTCCATTCCCTTCCTGTGCAGGAATACACAACTATACAGAATAAAAGATTCTGTTTCTAATAATTCTAATAAAGTTGCAACTGTCATAACACATTACACCATGAACTACCAAAAATATTCTCACAAATTTTGAAGTACCTGGCTTAATGTTCCAAAGAGTCATTGTTACCAAAGACAGACAGGTGGATAAATAGAAAGACAGACTATTATCATTATACATACTATAATTCCACCTTCGAGAGAACAGGAAGGAGTCGATAGTATAATTATTTTGATATGCAAATGCACTTTTAAAGCTTTAGCTGGTCAAATAAAAACAAGTGTCTTCTTTTCTTGTAAAAGAAATCAAAGATGAGCAAGTCTAATATGTATTCATTCCTGGTTTTTGTATATCACTGAAATATCATACCTTCTCAGACATATTGTTGTGTATTGTACAAACTTTGTTGTTTCCCGCCTCGATCCCCAAAATGGAAGAGGCAAGATATAAATAAATAAATATATTTTTAAAAAACAAAGCAAAACACTCTGATTTTAGAGCAGAATTCTCATTTTCAAATTCCTCCCTTACCCTGAGACCTAGCAATGGGGGGTGGACCTGAAATATATGGCAAAGCCATATCTGGCAAGATCTTGGAACCTTACACACAGTCCAGACAAAATACCTTATAAAGTTACACAGCATTACAGTGGTTACAATTCTAGATTACGGCTGCATCTGCACTGCAGAAATAATGCAGTTCAGCATCACTTTAACTGTCATGGTTCCATCCCATGGAATCCTGGGGTTTGTACTTTGTTGTGGCACCAGAGTTCTGATGAAAGAAAGGGCTAAATATCTCACAAAACTACACATCCTAGAATTCCATAGCATTGAGCCATGACACTTAAAAGGGTGCATTATTTCTGCAATCCAGATACAGTCTTGGGGAAACTAAGGTTCAGATCCTCACCCAGGTATGAATCACATTAAATTCAGGATAAATCACTGTCTCTGAAGCTAACCAACATGGCAAGCTTCTACTTAAAATACAGATGGAAGAGTTACACACATCATCCTCACTTCCTTGAAGGAATAGTAGGATGTCTTAACCTGTATTAAATAAATGTATTAAATAAATGGTCAGGAAGGATTTAAATTGACAATAATTTAAGGCAGTTGAAATATTTATTTATCTATAAATAAAACAAACTTACAAAGTAAAACAAGCTTTTTCTTAGTAGCTTGGATGTATCAAGAAACCATATCCAAACAAACAAGCAAGCACCATTTACTCACCCCCATTATTGGCTCTTCTCACTAGCTGACATACTTTTGTGTATATGTGTACTCTAATTTGAAAACAGTCTACTATGCTCTTTTCAAGGCACTAGAGTCTTCACTTACTAAGAATGGCTGCAGTGAAATTCCTTAGAAACAGAACGTGACATCATACCTGCCCATTTATATTAGTCTCATCATCCATAACAAATGTTTTAAAAACTGAGAAGCAACCATGATGCATTAATATATAGTGTCATGATGCATAACAATTAGGACCCTTCCCCCAGCTCCAAGTGTGTAGCATTTCTTCAGTAAGCATTTTATTCTAAAGGCTTTGACAAAAATGTCATTTAGGGATTTTCAAAGCTACAGCCAGGCAATTTGTCAGTATTTATATTAGCAAGAAGAAGGGTTTTTTTTTAAAAAAAGAAAAGAACATCACACAATGCATTTCATGAATTTCCCATTGACTAAAATTATTTGTGTCTGGCAGTCAGCAAAGTTATTAACCTACCAATAAGAATAAATATTAGGCAATTATAGATGGGATTGAATCCTTGAAAATAGTGCAAATATTAGGCACCAGGTGTTTTAGTCAAGGTTGTTTGTCTTTGCAGTACAGAGAAGTACAAAATCCATTTGAAAATCTTTTCACTTTTCCAAACATATTTTAAAAACATTTTCAAATATAGTTTTTGAAAAAAGAAAGAAAAACTCAGTGACCAACTTGTATAAAGAGCAAAGCTTTAGAAAACCAATGTGTTGGATCTACAGTAGCAGCCCATTTCTTCAAAGATGTGCAAGAGACCTAGAAGAAAATATGATGCATGGAAGGACTTGTCCACTACTAAATTTCACAAGAACTCTGAATCCAGTGATGATATTGGGTTAAGATACTGGAATATCTCAGTCTTCTTCTCATTCTCTTTCTTTCTGATGTGCTTTTAAATTGTTTTTAAACTGATTTAATTTCATTGTTTTAATATGATAATCTGTTTGCATTTTTTTAAACAATAGCTTAATGTTTTTAGTTGTATTTTATTTTAATCATGTTCCAAGTCATCTTAGTTCCCAACAGGGCAAAATCTGATGATGAGAAAAGACAGGGGTTGCAGCCCAATGACATGTGGAGGACATCACATTCTCTACATCTGGTTTATACCCTGATTTAACACAGAGTACATTCCCCTCTCTCCCTCATCTTTCTCTCTCTGCTTCCACTCAGCAGTTCACCAAATAATGCAAATCCTTGGTTTCATGAAATTTACCAGCATAAGAATACCTCTCCAATCCTAAGTACTTAGAATCATAGAATCGTAGAGTTGGAAGAGACCACTAGGGCCATCCAGTCCAACCCCCTGCCATGCAGGAAATCCAAATCAAAGCATCCCTGACAGATGGCCATCCAGCCTCTGTTTAAAGACCTCCAAGGAAGGAGACTCTATCACCCTCCGAGGAAGGAGTGCATTCCATTGTCGAACAGCCCTAACTGTCAGGAAGTTCCTCCTAATGTTCAGGTGGAATCTCTTTTCCTGCAGCTTGCATCCATTGTTCCGGGTCCTGTTCTCTGGAGCAGCAGAAAACAAGCTTGCTCCCTCTTCAATATGACATCCCTTCAAATATTTAAACAGGGCGATCATATCACCTCTCAACCTTCTTTTCTCCAGGCTAAACATCCCCAGCTCCCTAAGTCGTTCCTCATAGGGCATGGTTTCCAGACCTTTCACCATTTTTGTCGCCCTCCTTTGGACACGCTCCAGTTTCTCAATGTCCTTTCTGAATTGTGGTGCCCAGAACTGGACACAATATTCTAGGTGGGGCCTGACCAGAGCAGAATACAGTGGCACTATTACTTCTCTTGATCTAGACACTATACTTCTATTGATGCAGCCTAAAATAGCATTGGCCTTTTTAGCTGCCGCATCACACTGTTGACTCATGTTCAACTTGTGGTCTACTTGGACTCCTAGATCCCTTTCACACGTAGTTTCATTCAGCCAGGTGTCACCCATCCTATATCTGTGCATTTTATTTTTCCGCCCTAAGTGCAATACCTTACATTTCTCCGTGTTCAATTTCATTTTGTTAGCTTTGGCCCAGCTTTCTAGTCTATTCAGGTCATTTTGAATCTTGATCCTGTCCTCTGGGGTATTAGCTATTCCCCCTAATTTGGTATCATCTGCAAATTTGATGAGTATGCTTCCAATTCTGTCATCCAGGTCATTGATAAAGATGTTGAATAGCACTGGGCCCAGGACAGAGCCCTGTGGGACCCCACTGGTCACTTTTCTCCAGGATGAAAAGGAGCCATTGTTGAGCACCCTTTGAGTTCGGCCGGTCAACCAATTACAGATCCATTTAACAGTTCCTTTGTCTAGCCCACATTTTACAAGCTTGTTTGCAAGAATGTCATGGGGAACTTTGTCAAAGGCCTTACTGAAATCAAGATATACTATATCCACAGCATTCCCTTCATCTACCAAGCTGGTAATTTTATCAAAGAAAGAGATCAGGTTTGTCTGGTATGACTTGTTTCTCTGAAACCCATGTTGACTTTTTGTGATTATGGCATTGCCTTCTAGATGTTCACAGACTCTCTGTTTAATGATCTGCTCCAGAATCTTTCCTAGTACTGATGTCAGACTAACTGGACGATAACTGTTGGGATCCTCTTTTTTCCCCTTTTTGAAGATGGGGACAACGTTTGCCCTCCTCCAGTCTGCTGGGATCTCTCCTGTTTTCCAGGAGTTTTCAAAGATTATTGCCAATGGCTCCGATATTACATTTGCCAGTTCTTTTAATACTCTTGGATGTAGTTCATCTGGTCCCGGAGACTTAAATTCATTTAGATTAATAAGGTGTTCCTCTACTATCTCTTTACTTATTCTGTACTGAAATGCCCCTATCCTGTCCTCTGCTCCATTATCCTCAGGTTGAGCACCCTTTGCCTTTTCTGAGAAGACTGAGGCAAAGAAGGTGTTGAGTAATTCTGCCTTTTCTCTGTCTTCTGTTAGCATTTTGCCATCTTCTCCACGCAGTGGCCCTACCGTTTCCTTCTTCTTCCTTTCGCTGCGGACATATCCAAAAAAGCCCTTTTTATTGTTCTTAACCTCTCTAGCAAGCCTGAGTTCATTCTGTGCTTTAGCTTTTCTGACTTTACCCCTACACATGCCTGCTATTTCTTTGAATTCCTTTTTTGTGATTTCCCCCTTTTTCCATTTCTTATACATGTTCCGTTTCAAACTTAGCTCGGTTGAAAGTTCCTTAGTCATCCATCCTGGTTTCTTGAGACACCTCCCGTTTTTCTTTCTCACTGGAACTGTTTGAAATTGTGCCTTCAGTATCTCCCTTTTGAGAAAGTCCCATCCGTCCTGAACTCCTTTATCTTTTAGTATTTCTGACCATGGAATTGCCCTCAATACTTCTCTAAGTTTACTGAAATCCGCTCTCCTAAAGTCTAGGATGCGTGTCTGACTATGCCTGGCTTCTCCTTTCCACTGTATTACAAACTCCAGGAGAACATGGTCACTTCCACCTAATGATCCCACCACTTGCACCCCATTAACCAAGTCATCCTTGTTGGTTAGGATCAGATCTAAAATAGCTGACCCCCTTGTTGCCTCTTCCACCTTTTGGACCATGAAATTGTCTTCCAGGCAAGTGAGGAATTTGCTAGGCCTTGAGGATTTTGCTGAGTTTGACTTCCAACAAATATCAGGATAGTTGAAGTCGCCCATCACTACTACATCTCTCTTTTCTGACTGTGTGGTCATCTGTTCTAGAAAGATATCATCCAATTCCTCAGTCTGACTTGGGGGTCTGTAGTAGACTCCCACCGTAACATCCTTGTTGTTTCCCTCCCCTTTAATTTTTACCCAGATGCTCTCCACCTGGCTTCCATGATTGATGTCCTGGATCTCTTCACTGGTGTAAATATCTCTGACATATAGTGCTATTCCTCCTCCTTTCTTGTTTGGCCTATTTCTCTTAATAAGGTTATACCCCTCTATTTCCACATTCCAATCATGACACTCATCCCACCAGGTTTCAGTGATGCCTATTATATCATATTTGCTTTGTTGTACTAGGAGTTTGAGTTCATCTTGCTTATTTCCCATGCTCTGTGCATTAGTGTAGAGACATCGCAGACCATAGTTCCCTTTTACTTGCTGCCTGTGCAAGTTTTTTTGCCTCCCACTGTTGGGTCCTTGCACTTTTTTTCTTGTTTCCTCTATGTCAGTTTGACTATTTTCGCCATCCCTTTCGCCTTCCTTAATATTGTCTCCCTTCCCCTCGGAACTCAGTTTAAAGCCCTCCTGATCAAGTTCTTGAGACTGTTGGCAAAAACATTTCTTCCAACTGGCGTGAGATGCAACCCATCTGTTGCAAGAAGTCCCTCCTCGTGGAACCGCAGCCCATGATCGAAGAATCCAAATCCTTCTCAGCGGCACCATCTGCGAAGCCAGTTGTTCACATCCGCTATTTTCCTCTCCCTTCCTGGACCATGCCCTTCAACTGGCAGAAGAGACGAGATGACAACCTGTACATCCATTCCTTTCAGCTTCCTACCAAGCGCCTCGTAATCCCTTTTGATGTTCTGAAGGCTGTGTCTTGCAGTATCATTAGTTCCCACGTGGACCAAAAGGAAGGGGTATTTGTCAGTAGGCTTGACCAGTCTTGTCAGCCTCTCTGTCACATCACGGATCTTTGCACCTGGAAGACAACACAGCTCTCGAGACATCTTATCAGGCCTACATACCCAAGTCCAAGTCTTGGTCAGGATCACCAACTAAATTGCTTAAGTGAATATAGTTTGTTTCAAGTAGTTTGCAATTCACATTAGTCGGATACTGCCTGACAAAACTGCCTGATTACCCCAGTAGTCAACAGCCTGCTGAGTTTCTGTGGGAATTGTGTGCAATTGATTGGTGCTTTCCAAACAAGAATGTATTGCTCACTGCAGCTCAAGACTTCTGTTGTGATGGCTGCCACTCAACCTGGAGAGTGAGGTTCAGCTCTGGGTCATAAGTGTGGAAGGAAAAACTGGTAAGTTTTTTGTAATTAATTCTTTCCCCCCAACAAACAAAGGTATAACTAAATTGCAATGAGATTGTAATTTAATGAGGGAAAGTGTCACTCCTTTTAAGCTGCAAATGTAACTTCTAGGTACTCATGTGAGTGTGGCTTCACTAAATGACAAAGGAGAACTGTCACACAGGGCAAACGCAGCCCTGTTTTTCACCTCATACTGCTACCTCATGCCTACTTGCAGATATTGAGACAACAAAGACATATACAGGAAACCAGTGGCCTGTAGCTTTGAAATCTTATTTTTAAAAACAATAATGAAAGAGTATGCCACCCTGAGACCTTTAGATATAGGGTGGGATTGAACTATTGTAAGGAATAGAAGTAAATATAATTTTAACCCCTTTGGGAAACAGGAAAAGAAAACAGTTACAAGCATACATACTCTTATACAGTGGGCTCTTCTTATCCACAGGCTTGCCATCTGTAGATTTGAGCTTCTGTGGATGGCAAGCCCCAATGTTTTAAATGGACTTGTGTGCATGTGGCTGTGTTGGCAGCTGCACACACATCACACAGCCACAGGAAAGGACTTGATGTCCTGTGTTATTTGTTATCCGCAGGGGAGGAGATGTCTGGAACGGATTCCCCATGGATAAAAAGGAACAACTGCATGCATATTCTAACTGGGGCTATCTACTATTTTGGCCTTGGAGCTGCAACTATAACTAATTACTTTGAAAAGTAGCAACCCAACTCTAAGCAAACTATAAAAGAAAACAGATCATGCTAATGGCTCTCTCCTTTGTCCATCATAAGGACACTCCAACTGCAGGGTGACACTGCTAGCCCACTAAATCAACACCAAAGAAGCCTCCATGTGAAGACCTCTATGTACATTGCCTTTCCAAGTTCTACATGTTCAACAAACTCCAGCTTCATTTAATATGTGGGTACAGTCTTCCCTTTTGCAGATGCCCATAGTTAATATGAGTGAGGGGGATGAGCTAGGAAGCTACATGGCCTCATGGGTAGGACCAACAGAACAGCTCTACAGCCATTTTAATCCTATGGCACCATTGCTCACAATTAACTAACGTAGAAAGGGAATGATTATTCTAAGTTGCAATGAAGTCTTATAAAGTAGTTTTCCTTGGTGGGCAATGAATTCAAAAAGCCACTATTTTAACCACAATTCAGATTTAATATTCAGTGCGAGTCAATGAAATGTAGTACTTGCATGTAGAAAAAATGACCCAGACTTTTAAGATTATGACATGTTCTACATCCTGTGGCTTCAGGCTATTCAGCCATGGATACTAAATCATTGACTTTCTCTGCTGAACTATCAAAGCTTTATTAAGTTAATGTTTATGATGGGTCACTACACTTTCAAACAACTGGATCTTGCAAATAAAAAGATTTTAAAGATGTTTCTTTAAAACCTACATTTTGTAAGGCAGGTTACATACCGCCATTTGGGACATCCCCAGGACGTCCCAGTTTAAAAAGGGGGCATCTCTTCTAGACGCCCTTACTCCTGTTACAGACTCTGTCCGTAACAAATGGTGGCAGCCATTCCACACGGGCGCCGCCATCTTGACGTAGTGGACGCTGTGCATCCGCACATTGTGCGGTGCTTATGATGTCGCAAGGGCGCCATTGGCGCCTCACAGCGTCATAACTGCAACGCGAGAAGAAACTCCATTTTGGAGCTTCTTTTTTGCTCCGTGCAGGAGCCGCGCGGTTTGGCTGCTGCGGCTCCCTCGCGGAGCAAACAGCGGCGGCGGTCTGTAACGGACCTAAATATTCTTTTCCATTACCACTGACACCACTAACAGTTGGGACTATCCCATTTTTCAGGGTGCTTTTTTGTTTCCTCTTTATAGTTTTGACACTTGAGCCTCAGCAAATTACAAATCTGGATTTTAAAAAGAATTTGTTTCTTTAACAGCTTGCATGAAAACCTTGTACCTTGATCATAACCAACTCTCTTCACTTGTTCCTCTCCCCCACCACCAAAGCTCAGTTGCTCAATTTCTGGTATATCCTCTTATACACATCACCCACATGCAAATTTTATGTAGAATAGGTCCCTGATTATTACACTTCAGTGCTGGGAACACCTTTTTCTCTGCAGGAAATAATATTTCTGTGTAAAAATAATCTTTTCTGCACAGAAATTTCTATTTCCTGTGCTGAAAATTCTGTTTCCTGAACAAAACAGCCATATGCAAATTTAACCGCAAATTTGTCCTGAATAGCAACAATTCTAATCAGTCAAGGATTGTTCTTCTTAGAATTTCTTGATGCTCAAATAGTATGGTGTTTGTTTGTTTGTTTGTTTGTTTGTTTATAAATTTTCAAATATTTTCCAATATTCTTTTCATCCTAAGAAGTTCCATCTGTGTCCAAGAAAAGGAATGGGAGAACAATCCATACCCAACCATCACCTGCAGAAAACCAGCATTCGGCAGGTCTGGCAAGCATTGGTTGAGAGCAGGATGAACCTTAGAAACACAGGCATATCCCCACTGTTATCTCCCTCTGACTGAAGAAAGCAGGGATTCCTCGTCCTAGATAAATGGTGGTAGGAATGGAGATGTGGGGAGGGAATCTGTGGAGAGGTGAGATTGCTGAAAGTCTCTTTGGAGCCAGATTAAGACCCGGAGGTCTTTCCCCTCTGTATTCAATGATTATTTGCTGAATAAGACCCCAAGAAAAGCCATATAGGAGAAGTACCAAAACATAGATGAACAAGCCAATCCTCTCTTTCTCCTTTTCTCCTTAACTGCCAAGGTACTCTTATATTTTACATCTTTAGCAAGGGAAAATTAGACTCTTCTCTGTAGCACAAGGTGATAAACAGTACTGTAGGACATATTTAGGAATTGCAGAACAACTCCTGGACCATCTCTAAGGTGTGGGTGAACGGCACGCCAAGCTGAAGTTCAGTGACTCCGGCTGAGCCTGCACTGCAAAAATAATGTAGTTTGCCAGCACTTCAAGTATATTGGCTCAGTGCCATGAGATTCTGGGATTTGTAATTTGCCATGGCATCAGAGCTCTCTAACAAAAAAGGCCAAATATCTCACAAAACTATAAATCCCAGAATTCCATCATATGGCAGTTAAAGTAGTGTCAAACTGCAGATGCAGCCTCAGAGTTTGTGGATTAAACTATTTGCTGTAAACTGGGTTGAAAATCCTCCTGCACACCCCTAAATTTCTACAAGTCACTTGGATAATTGCCACAGTACAAATGAACTGCCACCAATTAGCTTTAAAGTCAGTTTATATTTTAATATCATTCATTCTAGATAAAATATCCACAGAAGAATTCTTTATTGGGTGGAGGGGAACCATTATCAAGCATTATAAACAGCACAACTGCTATAAAAAATATAAATAAATTGGAGGGAGGAGGGGAAGCCATAAGCTCACAATGGATGTGGATGGTGGTTTCCATGTCACTGGGGAGATAAAACCATTGAGAATTTTCATCTGGACTAAAGGATCTATCTCCTCAAAGGATCTATCTCATAAACTGGCTGAGGGATTCTGGGACTTGCCATTAAAAAAACACAATTTTTCCAATATCTGGAGAACCCCAGCTGGCCACCCTTCAGACAAAGGATAAAATGGAGAAATAAACCCTTTTACATGGTAAGCTGAAAAAGACCAGTGTTTCTTAGATGATGTTCAAAACTAAATGTGGTTAATAAATCCTATCATCCTGTTAGATATGTCTTCCTTGAGTGAACCCAACCGTAACACTACATCATCTGTGAAACTGTAGAATTTCTATTTGTATACTCTGCTTAGATTTTTAAAAACAATAAAAACAGCATATAATAGTAGATTGTCATATGTAATTTAAAGAAAAAACCACAAATCAGACATTATTTAGCCTAAATGACTGAACCAAGATGTGTTTCCTGTTCTTAGATAAACGGGAAACTGTGTGTAGCTGAGAGAGAGAGAAAATGAAAAATTCAATGGACCTCCTCACTGGGCTGAACTTCTTTTACAGACTATGACAGCTACAAAAGGTTTTAGCACATTAAAAAGTGTTATGTAAATGATGACAATACTTCCCCCCAAAGAGAAATATGAGAAGAGCAAAACAAAACAACTTGCAGGGATCTGCCAGATCGACCAGCTGTTTGTGGTGATTTCTGAATAACACAGAACTGACAAAAGGATTTTGGCTATGATCCAGAACTGCTTTCAAAATTACAATTACCAGCTCTAATACAGTTAATCTGCAAACATGTCTGAGGTCCAGCCTTAATATGCACTTCAAAAAAAAAGCCAAATGTATGCAATAAAAATGTATTTATTTATTTAAAGTGTTTGGGGTTTTTTACCCTGCTCTTCATGGATAGAGAAAAGATGGCCTAGAGACAAAGAAAAGAGTGCAGAGATATAAAGGATAAAAGGCCTAGAGACTGGGGAAAGACTTCAGAGAGACAGGGAAAAGATGGCCTAGAGATAGGGAAAGGATTTCAGAGAGATAAGAGAAAGATGGTCTAGAGAAAGGAATATATTGCAGAGACATAGGGGAAAGATGGCCTAGAAATAAAGAAAGGATTGGGGAGAGAAACCAGAGCTTGAATCTCTGCACAACCTTAAAAAAAACCACTGGCTGGCTGTGGATAAGTCACACTCTCTCAGCCCCAGAAATAGACAATGGCAAACCCCACCTGAATAAATCTTGCAAAGAAAGGCTTGTGTTTATAAATGTAGCAGTGGAGCAAGCATTGGACCAGCTTATATGAGTTAATTACCTGTGGAAGAGTAAAGTCTAGGCTGGGCACTCTCCCATTTTTCACCTGGGCTTCATCCACACTGGATGCAATGGGAGGGTCTGACAGTTTTCCCTAATGCTCCAAAAGCATGTGCCCAGAAAGTGCAGCTGCTATTCTAGAGAGTAGCATTCGCCAAATGTGTTCAGGTCTGGATTCCAGCATTTTCCTTCTTATGTTTTGAGAGAGTTTTGTTCCCTAATTAGCAGAAAGAATCTGAGAGAGACATCATATTAGCATATATGTCAGTGTAAAAAGCTCTAAGATGGTCTCTTCTCTTGCCAATCCATTTGTATGTATGTATTTAGAGGTCATTTTTACTATGGTATTTACTTACGAGTAAGTGTTCAAGGGATTGTTACTAAGTTTTTTTAAAGTATTTTTCATTATCCTATTTCTGTTTCAAATAATAAGGGAATCATACACTTTTTTAAAAAAAAAAGCCAGCTCCCCAGGAGCACAATTTTCAGTTCACCATTTTAATGCTATCTGTCCATTCAAGCATAAAAGTTCTGAATTCCCTGCAGTAATTTAGAAAGTGTAGTGTAGAACAGAAATATGGAGATTGGCAAGCATCTGCCTTTCACTTTGCTTCTTTGGAAAGAGTAGTAACATACTTTTCAGAAACACAAATGTACTTTCCCAAGCTCTGACCAAAACATTAACCTTCCCAAACTAGTATCCGTCCAACATGCAAATTACAACTCCTACCATCCCCAGTCAACAACATCATGAGGATGATGGGAGTTGTAATCCCATACATCTGAAAGCTACCAGGTTTCAGAAAGTGAAACCTGAAAACAATCCACAAAATATCTCTGTTTACCTTCAGAGTCATTAGAGAAGTGGGGAGGGAAAATGTTAGTATCCCCATTGCCCTGCTCTACCTCAAGGCAGCTGGGCTGCAAAAGAAAGAAATCAGTGTTGGCATCACTTTACTCAATATATTACCTATTTATATATATTCCCCAAAGTTGCTCATTATGTCTGTATGAAAGAAGGTGGAGAGAAATATAATGCAAAATAAGTAGCAAACTGGAAGGTACAATACAACCAGAGGTGGAACACAATGAGAGCCAGCACAGACCAGGGTTCAACTCCCTGCTCAGTCATGGAAACCCACTGGGTGATCTTGGGCTAGTCATACTCTCTCAGCCTCAGAGAAGGCAATGACAATTCTCCTGTGAATAAATCTTGCCAAGAAAACCCTATGACAGTATCAGCCTAAATTGGAATTGGTTTAAGGCACATAACAAAGACACCAAAGACACTGTCATCCTTATTCCCACCTCAGTACATATTACAGCAATGCATAATTAGGTAACTCAAAAAAGTATGCTTTCAAGTTCCCCAGCACTCTTTATGAGCAAATGGTAAACAAGCCAAGGAGTCTGCATTTACTTCAATTCACAAAACGTAATGTGAGAAGGAATTGCACTGTGGACATTCAAATGAGATTCTGCAAGGTATCACAGTGGTTGTGTTGCACCTAGGGCTCTCTTTAAGTTGATGGGATAAAGAAAAATAAAAACAAAGGTTGATCAGTATTCTTAAAAATATAAAATCTGACTGTTACTCAGAACTCTACATCCTTATGGGCTCTCTGATTTCAGCATCAACAGTGAGATAAATTTGCTTAAAAATTAAACAGCAAAAATCATTTAAGCCAATAAAATAAAATATCTTAACATGTGCAGTTACAGGGGTCAGGGACAACGAATACAGACTTTGGGCATCAAATGAATATGTGGCCCACCTCTAAACTGTTGTCTGAGATGTAAAAAGTTGCAAGCTAAGGAATACATAATTTCAGACAAAGGCTGTAAACATATCTACACTTACAAAAATATTTTACCCTGAACATCCCTTCCAGGTAAACATAGAGATTGAGCATGCATCTAAGTAAACTTCCAGGAAAATCAAACTGCAATGGAATAGTCACAAATAAGGTAAGGGTAGTTTTGGGTGCTTTTCTTTGCTTGCAAGAAAAGATTACTAAAAAAAATCATAATAATTTTACAATGAAAGAAAAACTGGAGGTGGGGAGAAAGGGACAAATGCAAAGACAGGCATAATTAAACTTTTCCCCCCAAACTAATTGTGAACAGGGAAAAATAACAAAGTGCTAAAAAAGAAATGGCTGTATTTCAAATTTAATGAATCTTATTTGAAAACATTTAATTCATTTACCAATTATATTTTTGCTGCAATTTTATGTTTATATTTAATTTTAAGCAAACTGTACAAGAGAAATATGAAACATGACATTTGTTCTGAGCAGTGTGACCATTACGATCACAAAAAAGTCCATTATATAACATGCTATCTTCCTGAAATGGTAGAACATATAGTACAATGGCCTTCTCCTGTTAAATGTGCAAAGGGATCTTGCAGCACCTTTGAGACTGTGCAAAAGAAGATGTAGCATGAGCTTTCATAGATTTGGTCTACAGAAGCTTATGCTACAACTTCTTTTGCACTCAAAGATACTGCAAGATCTCTGTGCATACTGATAGTCTACACTAACATGTCCATGGCTTGATCTGCACTGCAGAATTAATACAGTTTGACATTGCTGTAACTGTCATGGCTCAAAGCTACAGAATTCTGGGATTTGTAGTTTTGTGAGATATGTAACTTTCTCTCTCAGAGGGCTCTTGAATCATAACAAACTACAGGTCCCAAGATTCCATAGGATGGTGTCATGACAGTTAAAGTAGTCTTAAACTGTATTAATTCTTCAGTGTGGCAACAGCCTATGTCTCTGAATTCTCCTGTTAAGGAGTTTGTTATTTGAAGTAGACATTTGATAATCACTTACCAACAAACCTATGCATTTTAATATAGAAGAATTTTGCATCTTCTCCTCAGAATAAAGTTATTTTTTGGCCTGCTCTTCATTCCTCCTACTTGCTTGTGCTCTTTAAAATTTTATACTTCTCTGTTCTAGTCCTCCTCCCATTCTAATTCAGAAATATGTCTCATCAGTTTAGCAGGAATTTCTTCCTGGTGTAAATGCTTAGACTTAAAGTGTTAGAGGTTTTTTGTTTTTGTTTTTTTTTAAAAAAAAAGGCAAGTCATCAAATATAAATCAGTATAAATGCCAGATCCAATCATACTTGTACACTTACAAACAGCTGTTTAAAAGGCAATTTTTACTATCTGTCATTAAACAAAGGGGTTGTTGGCAGCCACACATATAATAAACAATACTCAAACAATGATCTCACTGGAAGTGACCCTATGGCAGTGTTTGCATGCCTTCTTCCAAAGCACAAGTCCTGGAGCTAGATAGAAAGGAAAGCTAGTGAGAAAGTGTCTACTCAGAAATTTAGGTAATTGGGTTAAGAGTGATGTTCTGGGTTTTGAAGCTGCCTGGGTCAACAATCCTCTAACCAACCATTTAAAGGAAGTATCCATGGTGCTGAACCATTTCCCTAAAACAGGTTCAGTAAATAACCTAAAAGCATCAGATTCTGCCTGATCTTTTAAAAAATATTTTTATTGAGTAAAATGTACAAGGAATAAAAGAAAAAAAACTCAAACAACACAAACAACTACTACAGGATATATATAAAACAAACTACCAACAACAAAAAGTAAAACTAGCAAAACAATTTTTTAAAAAATTACTTCTATCTCTTTTGTGAGTACAATCCATTATAAATTCCACTCCTCTTTATTCTCCCCATTATTTGCCATCCATCTATATATTTAACTAATATTAACTCATAAAACCAACAGTCATCAAGTTATCTTTGTTAATTTTTTAAGTCAGTTAGCAATGTCCACCCTTTTCAAAATCCAGTTGTTTAATTGTTCATCATTCTCAGCAGAAAAAGTCCAGATCCTATCGGATCTTAGGAGCTAAGCATGGTCAGTTCTCGTTAGTACTTGGATGTGAGACTACTAACGAATACACAGCCATTTTGTGAGAAAGGTGAGAAAAATGTGCAATAAATAAATAAATAAATAAATAAATACCAGGTGCTGTAGGCATGATATCAGTGGAAGGAACTGGCAAAAACCACCTCTGAGTATTCGTTGCCTAAGAAAACCCTATGAAATTCATTGGATTGCTGTAAATTGACAGTCAACGTGAAACACATACACACATATACAAGAAAATCATATGAAATTCATGGGTTACCATAAGTTAGCCAGCAGGTTGAAGGCACACACACACACACATTTGATTATTCCTTTTAACTCTGGACTAAAACCAAGAGCAGACTGACAGTGTCCCTAACATGGAAGCTACCAGGTGCCAATATCCTTGTTTTCGGCTGCAGTCCTTTGTACAGTTATCTGGGAGTAGATCCCACTAACACTACTGAGGCTTATTTCTGAAAATAAGCTTGCTCTCCATTTCAGAGAGGATGAGGATTGTCCTGATACTAGAAGACCATTCACAATGACTGGTTACATGGGAGTAAGTTCCACTCAAGAAAAATGGGGGGGGGGGGAGTAAGTAAATACATGAAGGATTGTGCTGCAAATCTGTATTGCCGCAGCATACTGCAGACTTACCGCCCCAGGCAACACTGTAAAAGTCAAAATCAAAAAATACACATAAAACAAAGAAAGACATTTGACTGGGTGAGCGACAGCTATTGAGCTATTAGAAATATGTACCCATTCATGAATAGCAGCTTTCCAGTCATTTAAGAAAAACCAGATGCTAAGGATCAGGAAGAGAACAGAGAAATGAAAAATATTTTAATTCTGCAGGGTGGGTCAGGCAGAGATCTCTGCAGGAGCATCATGCAGCAGCTAGGAGCTCTGAGGAGAATAGAAGCAGCAAAAGGCCTGCAGCCATGTCAAAGCAAAGCTTCAGTGTCTTTAACATAAAAAAGCAACAACCAGACAAAAGGGGAGGGAGGGGAGAAAATACTGAGCATCAAGCCAGGAACAGGAGCCCTTAAACACAAGGCACTGGGGCAACAGAAAATGCTTTCATTCAGCGCATTTAGCACAGTGGATTAATCGAATTATAATTTAATCATCTGATCAAACACTAATTAGCATGATGACTTGAGGGGAAAAGCTGCAAGAGGAAAGGCAAAGGAACGCCTTGGGGTACTCAGAACATTTATGGCCATATGATTCTCCATGGTTGTTTTTTGCAGAGGGAGGGTGCTGGCTTTTCCCATTTAAAAGAAAGAGGGGAAGAGAATTCTGTAGCACTGGAAAATAGTCTCATGCAGTCTGTCATGAACACCACAAACTGTTTTTTTAACAGTAGCAATGCTGCCTGATTAGCTATTGCTATTTTTAAATGGAATTTAAGGAACATTTACAATCTGCTTTCCATTAAGAATGATTTAAGTAGTATGTACACATGCTTTAGTGCAGTTATTCTCTGCACTGTGTGCTTGACTACATTTTTCTTTCTCTCTCCAACCTCCCATAATTCACACACACATACCACTGGCCCTTGAGACCACAATAATTTGGATATTTTCACACTGAGACTTGAATTGCTCAAATAATCCCCTCTCCCTGCACCATGCCTCAAGTAAGAGAATATGGCTGTGATAAAAAGGCAGCAGGTTATTATCTAGGAGTTTTTTTATTTGTTTGGTTGGTTGTTTTTGTGTTTTTACTGCAGGAAATTGAAAAAGAGACAAGCTTGTGAGATATTATGCCTTAGCTTCCAAAATATTTTGCTTGGTTCTGGTTTCATGCAGCTAGACATGAAGGGGACATCATTTGGTGCTCCACCCCAGACAGCAAAGTATTTTGGAGCACCCTGTTCTCTCCTACTTGATTGTCTTTAATATCTGTGGAAGGAAAGTATTTCTCAGGCACATGAATGTTCTGCCCAATGTAGATTTTAGGTTGTTGCTGTTGTTGTTTAAAAAAATTTAAATATGAATAAGCCATGTGTTGCACCCTTCTGCAAAGCCTACATTTGTTCTAGATGCCATCGCTGTCTCACCTGATCTGGAATACGTCAATTGAAATGGAGGGAAGTATTGTTAAGGATATGGCTCTCCCTACATGTTAAAAAAATAAAGATTGTGGTTTATCTGATATCCTCCCGGTATATCAAAAATAGCAGAAAAACTCCCAAATAACAAAATACTGAGTAGTAAATTATTTTGGCAGAGAGGAAAGCCAGAATAATTTATGCCCAGTGTTTTGCTACTTCACTATTTTTCTGCTGTTTGTGTATGTGTGTCTGTATGTGTGTGTGTACATGCATGAGTACAGTGGAGGAAGGGATCTCAAAGGAAAGAAGGCAGTGTCTTTTTGGTTGTGGTGCCCCACATGTAGAATTTTTTTTCTTAGGGAAGCATACATGTCACCTGTACATTAAGATGTTTGTGTTGTTCCATGCTTTCATCCCTGCATGTACACATATTTCACCACACATGTACTTTCTCCTGTGATTTCTTTAGTATTGCCTTTTCAGCCATATTAATAACATAATGGTTATTGTTGATATGTCATGTTTTCTGTTTTATTGTATTTTATGAGCTGCTTTGAATTGCCCTTGACTTTTTATTAGGGTGGGACAGAAATGCCTTAAGTGACAGTGCAATTTTATACATGTCTACCCAGAGTTCAGTAGCATTTACTCCCACTTAAACATTTAAAGGTTTGCAGCCAAAGTAGACAGGTAAACAAGTAAAGATTAATATGGACAACTGGACACAATTGCAAACACTTTCTGACAGAGAACATATTTTTCTGTCTATTTCAATTAGGTAAAATTTTGGTTAAAAGTAAATTAATTCCATTACTAACCAGTAGTTAGTATTCTGTACCCAATAATGCATATGTAAATCCTGCTAAAATCACTGGTACTGGATCCTGTGTTGTCTGCTGGTATAATCTGCCAGATACTGCTACTGTGTATCTACTAATGAAAATTATTAGAGGTAGAAAAGGATGATGGATAGTATTCATATAGAGAATGCCTGTATTTTATCAAATGGATATAATTGGGCAATCCTTAACATTTCTTGACCATCAGGGAATAAACAGTAAAGTCCATTTAAATTAGCTATAAATCTCAAATGATAATCTGACTAGTGTTTTAAAATAGCTTTACATTTAAAATATAACCAAAAGCAAGTTATTAAATCAGAAAGGCTTCCATCCTATGCACTCTTACTCCCAAGTAAACCTCACTGAGCCAACTGTATACAGTTTAGAGGCTAATTTGTAACTCAAGTTCTGTGGAAGAGGTACAGGAATTAAAGCAAACAAAATTATAATAAATCAACAAAATTAGAACTATATCTTTGTAAAATGCAGTGTTTGGCATTAAAGTAAGTGTTAATAGTATTGTAAATGTGTGAAATGAAATTTACACAAATATTTTTTTTTCTATTTCAAATGTATCATATGCAAACAGTGTTACCTCTGAAGGGGTAGAGACTTTCTGAGAGCCCAAATTACTAACTAGCCTAAGTCAAAAGAGAGTCTGGGCAAGTATGGCCAAGGATGGAGCAGAATTCAGATGTAACATTAAAGTATAGCACTTCCATTTCACTTTGAATTGCTAATAAAATTATATACACTTAATGTTTCAAATGAACCATGCTAAGTCTCCATATAATTGCAATGGTGAAGAAGCAATCTAGACTCTGGAAATATATATAGAAATCTAAGAGTGTCGAGGTCAAACAGGGCAATGCAAGAACAATGTATGGTATAGCATGTGAGTATCTGGATGCTTTTACAGCATATTACTCTACATGTTGTATGCCTTCAAGTCATTTCTGATTTATGATGATCCAAAGGTCATAACAGAATTTGTTCAAAGGCTTTCCCTTGCTTTCCTCTGAAGCTGAGAGAATGTGACTTGTCCAAGGTCACCCAGTAGGTTTCCATGGCCAACTGGGGATTTGAACCATGGTCTCCATGGTCCAACGCTCAAACAACTACACCATGCAGGCTCTCTTCTACATGTTTACTCAGATGTATATCCCACATCATTCACTGGAGTGTATGTTTTATAGCCTAAGACTAGAAACCTAACTATGCTACTAGAAATTAGACAATACAATTCTATGCATGTCTACTATGAAGCAAGAGCCTTTATTACCGTGTGCATATAGCATTGTAGCTTGTGTCTCATTCAAGTTGGAAGGGCTTATTTCTGAGTAAGCCTGCTTAGGAAACCTTTGCTAATAAGAAAAAAGCCTTCATTGATGGTATCCAGCAGACACTTCCCTATAGTCCAGCAAGTATTTTGATGAATGAAATCTGTCGCTTGCACCAAATCTTTGAGATAAGATAAGAGTGCCATATCAGAATGGATTAAGTCATTAACAGCACATGTGTATAAAAGTCTCCTCAAAAGCAAACCTAATTGAGTTCAATGGTGCTTAATCCCAGGCAAAAGTGTTTAATACCCAGTTTAAATTATTATACAGTATTCATACAATCACCCCACAACATAGTTGGTATTCTATATATGATTCAGTAAGCAAACTGGCTATTCTGATAATGTTCTTTATTCATTATATGTAGTAACATTTTTAACTTATCTTTATTTATATTTGTTTACATTTATATAGGCCTAAGACTAATTGCTACTTTCAATTGGAGCAAGCCTATTGAATCAACTGTTGAATAAATCAACATAAATGTAAATCCCATTAATTAAATTATTTTATTCTAGTTAGAAGTAGCAATTTGGTTTAAGCCACAGACCTGGATCTTGTTGATAAATCTAAACTGGAGTAGAGAACTGAAAGAATTGTTGAATGGTGAGTCAATATATTAGTAAAACAAACTGATTCAATGGGTCTACTCTAATTGGAGCTAACAATAGGTTTTAAGCCATAATTTGAACTGCTCCAGATTTGCTTTGCCAATATAAAATTTACACAATATCTGATACAAATAGAACAATGCCCATAAATTTAAAATCACAGATCAACATGCATGTACAGTAATTTTAAAATCTTAGCAATCGTGTTTCTCAATGGCGAATGTTTAAAGTGCACAAATATTTTTAATTTGTAATTTTGAAATATTAGCCATTTGAATAACTCCATATATTCCTACTCAGAAGTCCTTTTGCAGCCTTTTAGAACAATCCTATGCAGGACTACTGAAAAAGAAATTCCACTGAGCTCAGTGAGACTCTCCTCCCAGGCAAGTGTGCATTAAATTACTGTGTTAATCTTCCCACACAAACACATGCACACACAGAGTAGGCAGAAATTAAGAAACTTATTTAAAAAACTGAGTTGTACATTTTGGTAGTGATCAGCACTGAAAACAGTTTGTACTTTCTGAATGTCAAAACACTTTTCACACAATGTCAACTGTGATAATAAATCACAAGATACATAAAGGCAAATAAATCTTCACTGCATACACAGAAAATACAGTCCTTTCAGCTGCAAGCCACACAGACTCATTCTCCCCACCCCCTAAAATTAATACTCAGACATGTGTGATACAAGAGCCTTCCCACAATCCATTTTCATTGTTAAATAATCACCTGCAAAGCACTCAATCACACACACACACTGTTTGTCCCTTGCAATGACTGCAAATTGTAGTCACAGAGCAAACTGGAAAACAGCATTGTTCCTATTTTATATAACATTCACATTCTTTAGGAAAATGTCTTCCACCACTCTGTTCAATTTCTTCTAAGACTCTTTCAAGGTTATGACCATACGTTTTTAAGAAGCAAAAGAAAAATAAACCTGCTGGACATAACATAAAAGGGAAATCCTACAGTTTGGGGCTGGTAGGCCTGCACCCAGCTGCCTGTCAGCCAATGCAGTGTAGTAAACAATGTACACTTGCATCACAAAAGAATTAAAGTTGGACACTGGCACCAAGCTATTACATCTTCCCTGAGCAATAAGTAACCTTAAAAAGATCATATATAGCATAGGTAATTCTGTTGCTCCTTCTTCAGCTGGCATCTTTAGATTAGCAGCCATGTGCTCAGTCTTTATTTGAGAATGATGCAGTACATGATTCAGATGCCTGGCATAGTATTTCATCAATCTAGCCTGCTGGCCATTTGTTTTTATCTGAAATTTTAACCAGGTTTCGCTTCCCAAAACAGATGATTGTTTGGTCTATGCCAAAAAATACTTTGCTGATGATCCTGATTCTTAATTCAGTCCAGTCCTCTGAGCTGTCCTCCGTTCTTGCCTCTTCCATCCCAAACTATAGGAAAACACTGGGAAGCAAGCATTTGGTATTGAGGTAACTCTTCTCAAAGCCTGTGTATTTAAAAATGACTTTCTATAAATAGGGCTGCTGGCTCACTCTTCCTGACTGCTGTCTGAGTAAAAAAATAGCTTAAATAAAGAGATGGACAAGACTCATTAATCTCTCTGGCTGTGAGCTGAGAGCCACAAGCAAAAGTGAGGAGATCTTGGAAGTAGCTAGTTGCAAATAGGGAGCTGCTTAGAATTAATTCATTTGGCAAGGGCTAAAAAGCAACTATGTTACATTAAGACTGTAGCATAGCAGGGGATAACTTCTCTGTTTTTGTGATACAAATAGAACTGGGGGGGGAGCTACATCTACGCTGTAGAATTCATGCAGTTTGAGACCGCTTTAACTGCCATGGTTCAATGCTATGGAATTCTGGCATTTCTGGTTTTGTGAGATATTTAGCATTCTCTGTTGGAGAGCTCTGATACTACAACAAACCTAGAAACCCCAGCATTCCACAGGACAGAGCCATGATAGTGTGGTATCAGGGTCTTAAAACACCTTTCTTATTTACATGGGATGCTTACAGCTTAAGTATGTTTTGTGCTACAGGCCAACAGTTTTTAATATTTATTTATTTTATTTACAGTAACCAAAAGTGTCATAGTTTGGTTGCTTTCAAGAAACAGAAAAATAAAGATGAGCTTTTTTAAAAAATGTAATTACAATGGCATATCACTTTTTGTAGATAATGATAATAACAAAGTTTCCAAGCCTGGTGGAAGGAAAGGACACACACAGTCTGCACACACAATCCTCCACACTCAATCATATGCCAATTAGTTCATGTAAAATTCTGATTACAGAACACACTGTTTAGATGCAGAACATACTCCTCATGGTTTTTCTCATACATAAACTACCCAGGGAAGAATAAACTGTTTCTTTCAAAAGCTTAACAGGCATCTCCATGCACAAGAACACCCACAGATCATTTAGAGTACCCTTTAGAGTACCTGCTTTATGGTTGCACATCTTCAAGTTATTTCCAAATTATGGTGAGCCTAAGGCGAACCTATCATGTGGTTTTCTTGGCACATGGAAATGTTCAGAGGGGGTTTCCATTGCCTTTCTCTGAAGCTGAGAGTGTGATTTGCCCAAGGTCCTCCAGTGGGTGCTAGCTGGCCTTAATGCCATATTCATTTCCCATGTGTGCTGTCCTGCCGTGACAGGCCCTTGAAACATAAACTGAATCTTGCCTCTCATACAAAGATATGCTCTTTGAATGCCATCTCCCTGGACCAGACTTCTCATAACCGAGCCTCCACCATGATCACTTTTGCAGTAACCCTCACCATATCTGAATGGCCAGGGAGCTAGCTCCTTGGCATGTTATGGTGGTTCCTTGTCAGTAGATCTGCTTGTAAGTCAATGTTTAAATCTACAATGTCAAGTGCTAACTACTGCTTAGTGCTCCCCCTCTCACACTGAATACCTTTGAGTAAACTTCAGTAGGAGAATTCACTCCTTTGGCTGTTTTTCTCATACCAGAGGGAATAGGACTTGGATGGATGACCTTTTGAAAAGCAGATGCAGATTTCAATGGCAAATGGCTGGTGCCAGTGTCAATGAGTGGCATTTATGTTAGTGGAAGCACTAAATCTGTTCTAGTCTTTAGTTTGAACTTTAAAGGCATTATTCATGTTTCTCAACCCTTTCCCCAAATGTAGGTTCAGAACCTTGGATAGCTCCATTAAAGTTCAGCCTAAAACCCAGAGCAGATTCACCAACATAGGCATTTCCAACTGCCATTGGCTGGCACAGATAAAGCCGTGAAGTTATGATACATTAGTTACAAGATACTGATTCTCTAGTATGGCCTTTCATCTTAAATGCTCCTTCTGTATGTCAAACCTGAAGAAAATGCTGAAGAGAAATCAAAGGCTTGTAAACAGCTGCTTGCTTAGCTGACTGTTGCAAACAAGATACAGTATTTTATAAAGTGAGTATGCATAGGACAGTGACCAAAGTTTTGCTTCTTTTGTGAAACAATATCTTGAAGGAATCGTTAAGAAAACCTCATGATAGATTTGCCATAGGGTCACCATATAGATGGCTTGAAATCACACAACAACAAAAAGGGAGTCTTTTTATGGAGGGATGGGGGACTGCTGTATTTTTAATTTTACTGTTGTGTTTTAAAATTATGTTCTACTTTTAAAAATTAATAATGTTTTAATCTGATGATTTGTATAACTGTTTTAACTTTTTTTTAGTATGAGGTTTTTGGCTTATCTTGTTTTAGCCTTTTTTAACCTGCCTTGGGTCCCATATGTAGCATAATAATGGGAGAAATACGTAATAAAATAAATTAGGCCAAGCATATTGCAAAGGAAGCTGCAGTCATGCTCATCATCTTCATTTTCCCAGACTGCCTTTGGGTTTACATGGGACTACTGTCTCATAAGGGGGAAAGCAAAGTGGAAGACTAGCACTTGCATACCTTCCGCCATTTCACAGATAAGAAACCAAGACACATATGGCCAAATAACAACAGTGGTCAAGATGGCAAAAATTATCAATAAAATTTATAGGTGAAAAATTATCAGTATCACTGAACAAACAAGTTAGGGGAGGCTGCAGCAGTTTGCACACTGGGACGGGCAAAATTCCACTCCCCCCTCTATTCTCTCCATGCTTTTACACTTTTAACTCAGTTTGCAGTAAATGAAATAAGCTGAAGATGAAGAAGGAAAGTGGGAGGGAGAGAGAAATTGGGACATTTTAAAGCTGGGTCTTTCCCTCCCAAATCAGGACAGTTGCAGGTATTTACTTGGTTGTCCGGACCTAGCAGCATTGATGTGCATCCAGCCTTTCCATTGCCAATGGTGTGGCTATCAGGAATACAGTCACTTGCACTACACACACCCTTAGGGATAGAGTAAGCACAGTTCAAGTGTACAAGAGATTTCCCTCCATGAAATACAGGTAGGAAAGAGAGTTTGGTGGAAACCCTATGCACACATGATCATTTGAATTTTCAATGCTAGGTGTGTGACTCCAAAGAATTTTATTAGAGTTACATCATGCTTAACATTTAGTGCGTTGATTCTTATATTTCTCCTATAAACCAATCTTACTCCCAATAATTAATTGACAAGAAAACTGAAATGGGAACCACTAGCTAAAAGCTCATGCTCTTAACAACATACATGATAGTCAAAAAAATTGTCAGGTTTTAAAAATATGATGACTAACTTGAAATTCTTTGCAAAATGTTTACTTGTACTTTGGGAGGGGAAAACCACTTTGTGCTTAATTCATGAACACCCATAATGTCATTGAAACTGCTACTCCAAAATAATCACTGTTATACTGTTACACTGTTATATGTCCCTTTCCATGATACTTTAGCAAATCATACTAGATACAACACACAAGCTTTGCTGCTTTCTATAAAATCATAGTACAGTATTATGCAGGCAGACAAACAGACAGACTGATTAGGACAAGTGTTTGGTATGTTACAATATCACAATGGCTTTCTTAATTACTCTATTCATTAATATTGCCCAAAACATGCCTAGTACACCTTATAACAGAGTTGTATTGAAAGTACTTCCCTTAGTTCTGATTTGCTAGTTGTTATTTCTTTCAACAACCTTTTGATTTTTAAATCTTACTTCGATTGCCATCTTTGGATCACCTGCCTCTTTCTCTCCCTCTCTTGCAAATGTCAACAGAGGAACATCTTCCTTTGGAAACCCTAAAGGGTGAGCAATAAAGGCAGGAACAATTTCTGTACTTTCATAGCCTTTCTGTTCACCAGTTCTTTTGTCCTTCACTTTGATTGGCCTTCACCTCCATTTACAGCAATGCACATCTGCCTGTTTCACACAGATGCCTTTCTCTCTTGCCTTTTCCTCATTAAAAGCTACTATTCATGCATTGGTTTCATGAAGGAAAGAGAAAAGAAAGTAGAACAGTATGCTCTAGAAATGACAGACCAAACGACAAAGTAGAAGGGAGCTCTGGAAAGGTAATTGTGTATTCTGTCTATTGAGTAGTTCCTCTCTATTTCTTCTCCTCTCCTGAAATGTTGCCAGTCTTGTGTGGTTTGCTGCCCACTAGTGTCCTACTAAACAGACTGGAAGGCAGGCAGCATTATGGCATAGTATCTCATTATGCATCCGGTGAAGCCCGTCAAAAGGCCTCCTGGTGCACATTAAAGTGCCACATTATTAGACCACTACTCAACACAGAGAAGAATAATTTGTTTGAAATGCATCCGGCTTCCTAATTAATGCAAATGTCATGTTTCTCCATTATCAGCATGAAAGAATGTGTGACTTCTCTTAGAACAGGTCAATGTGGAATCAGGTCAACCAAGGCAATGGCTACTAAATATTATTCTTAATACTTTCTAGGTAACATGAAATAGCTGCTCAAACCAGTATATTGATTCCATCTGATCCATTCAGTATCCCTGCTGTTAAAGGTGTCTGGTGTGTGTGTCTGTGTGTCTGTGTTAGACAAGTTTAAATTAGATTTTGAGAGTCCTGGATATATTAAAATGTTCTCTTTTTGCTTCCCAAAGCACCTTAGTTACCTGGACCTTCACCTTCCATTCAACCAAGGGAACTCCCTGTACAAAAGTAAATGTGTCCACATGGCTGGATGGTAATTAAATACACATACAGAGCATGTAACATTCTCTCTTGGACTCAACAGTGAGGGTTCCATACATGTAGCCTTTTCAAAAATGTTCAAACTATGCCCAGCAGATTTTGTAGGGAAGCAGTGAGTAGCTATATTTAGTATATCACTCCCTCCCCCCCCCCACCCACAGACTTAGTATTCCTGTAGCTTAATAAACAACTGCCCAATGTAGAACTCTTAGTATTTTTTTACTCCATGCCCTGGTCCCACCATCCCCAGCATCTCCACATCCAACTCATGACACTTGTGTCCTCCATACATTTATTGCACAATCTATCTTCCTGTGGTTTAGCTCTCTCACCTGCTCCTATGATTCCAGTATTCTGACATACAGTACTAATAAAATAAAAGCACTCCAGTCACTGTACAAGATCAACAAGACCATACAGAGATCCATGCATTATAGATACCAAGTGGAGTCTTTTTAATGGAGATCTATTTTTAGCATTACCTCTCCTTTATTAGTTACATCCTACGTTTTCTATTGATTTTTTTTTTAAACCCCAGCAAAATGCCACAGGCATGTTGCAAAAAAGACAGAAAAGAACAAGTTAACATAAATGCATACTGCTTGCAAAAATATCACCATATTTTTACCAATAATTAAAAGAAAAACCCGGTATTTTAAATTTTGCAATATCAAACAAGCAGCTACTGTATATGCTTCAAGGTGATTTTTAAAACTGGCATTTTTAAACTCAGAAGTTATATTGGTTCTTTATTGATTGCAGGAACCCAAATTTTATTCCCCTGTGAAACTGCTTGATTTCTAAAATGCCTTAACATAGCAGGCAAAACCCAGAAATACTTGATTCTGCTTAGAAAAGGCTGTAGATACACAGGTCCTATTAACATCAATTGTTTTGAAAAGGTACATCATCTCAGAAACACAAATGATTAATACACCATTTTATCTGTGTTTTATGAAATCAGACTTGAGAGCTTACCTAGAAAGAATAATTAGGAAGATTTTGTTCAAGGGGAACTGTTTATCTGTTGCAACATATCAATTTTGTTCATAAAGCATCCTCTTCGTATCAGCCAACACAGCTACTATTCAGTGTCATTGGCAGTCTTCCTATTTCATACTCTGCTAGGCCTAAGCACCTACACATTCTTCTTCGGATAGCAGAATACTGCTTGGGACCAACAATGTGCTTTAAAAATGGATAGTTTAACCTGATGTATAAATCATATCTAACACCACAAACAACCTTACAGGCTACATTTATTTCACACTAGGCTTGTGTGCACTGAAAAACATATACAAATATATTTGCTCCCTTTTCTGCATGCCTGTGCTTTAGGGTACATTTTGCTGTTTAAAAGGAAGCTCCAACAAGGAGCAGGGAGTGAACATTTCATAAAAACCCACTTGACAATTTTGCAATACAAATAATTTTGAGGCACGTCCACTCCCAAAAAATAACTAAATATGTCTTTCAGGGGCTTATATGATGTGAGCCAAAGTGAACTACCTAATTGCTTTAAAGCCTTAATAATTCTGAAATATTTATATTTATAGAAACATTTAGATTATATAGGTGTCACATCATTAATAAGTGTATACTTTCTAGACACGTTTCTAATAACATTTTCATAACAGAATTTAATTTGACTTGCTAGCACATCTTCCCCTTGTAGGATATTGCTTCAAACATATAGATTATCTTTAATATGTTATTAAATGTGTTAATCTTTTAATATGTGGGGTCTGATGCAAAAACCTCCAATATTACTGTGAGCATTAAAAAAATTAAAATGAAAAGCCTTAGAAATTTCAAGCATTTTACAATGAAGGAAACAGCTATGTGCACCAAAGATATAGCCTGCATTAGAGGGGCAGTTCCCATTTCAGTTATTTATATTCATATGTGCACACATGTAGCACCTTTTGGGATGATTCAAGCACCTTATTATCCACAGAGGAATTTAAAAGAAAAACCTCTAACCCATTTTCTTCCTGATTTGCAGCCCCAAAGAATGGATTTTAAAATTGCTAATGATTCTAAGGGTATATATAGATAACCTCTTCCATCTGAACACATATTTATTTTTAAAAAATCTTTTGCAGATTGCTATTGAATTGATTATAAGAGCACTACATAGTTAGAACACTACACCTCCACAAAACAAGGATCTATACAGCAACAGAGCAACATGATTTTTTCCTCCCCACCTAATTGTGCAAAACAATTTAGATCCGCCTAAACTGAATTCTTTTGTGATGCTAGTTCTCTTCAAAGGTAACAATATTGATTTAAAATAGACATGCCCGTCCCTTTTCGCTCTTTTTAAGCAATGGAAAGCAAATCTGTATTCTAAAAGGTCTCTTTCTAGAAAGGTCACAACCAGAGGGCTATTTCTGTTTGCAAAAAAAGCAAACACAGAGACATCTTTATGATAAACTTGTTGCCATTATCTTTAGGTTAGGGCAATTGTTTTATATTGTGCAGACTGCCATTTGTCAAAATATTTAGGACCTTCTAGTATTCTCTTCTTTACCCACATTTTATGTTTCATTCCGTATTGCTTTAATTTTCTGTCCAGTCTGTCTGTTCGTTCTAAGGACACCCTGCTTGCCCATGTATTTTTCCATCCAGAGCCTAGCCAGGCAAACCTGAAGGCACCCTCCTCCTCACTCTCTCCTTGAAGCTTCAATTATTTGTATCTTCCAGGAAAATCTCTCTTTCTCTCCCTCTCCCTCCCTCTCCGCTTTTCTCCCTCATTCATCCTCACTCTCCACATTATTCCATTCTGACTGCTTTGCCTATTTTGGAAATTGTGTGCTTAATCTTTCCATTTTAACTGTCAGCATATTAATGCATTTTAAGAAGAGCTATGCTCTCAGATTTGAAAAACGTGAACGCCACAGAGCAGGGACATCTAGCAGCACAGTATATATGGCGTTATTTCTATTTTACCTCTTTTGAGGCGTTAACATCCCTCACATTTGTACCTGTGCCATTTCTTTCCTTAAGAAGTAATGCTGATCTACAGTATAATAAAAAAAAACCCTGTGCATTCACTCCAGCGCTTGGCCAGGATGGAAAATAACAGACAGGCATGAATTCCAATCAAATCCACAGGAAGAAGGGGGAAAAGCTGCGAGGGAATATCAGAAGGACCATAAAGCTTGCCTTTTACCTTCCCATCATTACTTCTCTTTAACTTTAGAATGGATTGAAAGAGTCCCCAAGCCTTTTTTCCCTCCAAGTGACGTCATGGCCATCAGTGCATCGTTTTACAAAAATGAGTCTGATGAGGAGACAGAGCAAGTCCCATCCCTTCTGCCCTGAGAGAGCAGTTTCCTAACTGCCACGAAAAAGGAAAGGAATGAGACTTCTCCAAAAATCATAATGAAGATACACCAAGAGGAAAACGTTCCTCTGGCTCAGCCTTTCAAGACCCTGAGCATCCCTTCCTTCCTAGAGACAGAGGCAAGGTGGAGACGAGACCCCTGCCTTTGCTCCAGGGCTGACAGGCAAGAAGGACATGGCTCTCTCTCCATTTCAGGAGAGAGAAAGACAGGGCACCCCTCCGCTGGGCAAGCAAGACGGCTCCAAGGAGGGTCACACTGCCAGCCTTCCTGCCTTCCTGCCTTCCACCCAAAGCCTGAAATACAAGGCAGATAGGGAGACAGAACAGACAGAGAGACTTGTTCGTACTTAAAGTATTTGTGGTACATTACTATACACACACACACACACACACACACACACACCTAATACCAGAAATATTTAAAATCAAAACGTAAGTGTGTAGATATATTTTTGTTTGGATTTAAAGCATTTCTGGTATTATGGGAGCATATATATGTGTGTGTGTGTGTGTGGACAGATTCTCATTTGTATTTAAAGCATCTGTAAGAGCAGACAGACAGACAGACTAATTTGTACTTAAAGTATTTGTGGGATAATACTATACATACATACATACATATATATATATATGGTATCAGGACCGTGTGTGTGTGTGTGCAGACAGATAGATTTTCGTTTGTATTTAAAGCACTTCTGTGTGTGTATAAAAAGATAAATAGAGAGATATAGATTGTCGTTCGTATGTAAAGCATTTGTGGTATCAGGAGCAGATAGATAGATAGATAGATAGATAGATAGATAGATAGATAGATAGATAGAT